>NW_027411977.1:86961502-87211406 GCF_047663935.1 Musca autumnalis | reverse complement strand
ATGGTAAAATAAAGACGACACTCAATAATCTTGAATTTCACGTTAACGTGTGTGGACACTAACGCAACTTGAAAAGAAACTTTAACGAAATTGGTTTCAAGAAACCTTGCTAGTCTGACCATTGACTTGCAAATTCTTGCAACTACTTCTTATTTCTCTTTTACTGAACATGTTTGTTATCGAACAGCATTTTGTAAAGGTTTGTACTAATTTGTACAAACTCTTGGTTTATCGAACAGACCTAATATCTATATAAAATGGTTTGGTGATAAGGGACTGACTGATTCATCATCAACGCCCAGCCAAAACCGCTGAAGCTAGGCACTTGAAATTTGTCCAGTAGTAGATAAGGCTTGGTTTTGGAAAATTCATACTGGAAGGGGACTAAATATCATAAATTAGTCCCGGTCCACACCAGCGTGAATTTCATTAAAAAATTTCATGAAATTAGGTGTTCTTAAATCGTTTTCTCCACTACAGCAATTTTATGATTTTACTTTACTATGGAGGTCGATCTAGAGACGCATAATTTCTTGCAATTTTTTCAATGAAATCACTCTAGTGTGGATCGGGACTTAGTCTATGAGCTAATTGTAATTTGAGTGAAAAGGTGAAGCACTTTCCGTAATGGCGACACCTACAAGAAAAGAAGCACACTACAATCTGTCTATACGATACATTAGTCTATTGGTCTGTTCCAGTACTGCACATTTCTACACATTTTTACTATTTTTTTCGATAACATAAAGGAAAAATCGGTTATCGGAGTAAAAATGTGTAGAAATGTGTAGTACTGGAACAAACCATATGTTTAGCTTAATCAATTTATGTAGCATATCGATAAATGTTTTTTAATGCAATCATTTGATTCAACAACCTTTGTTATTCAGTTAAAATAAATGCTATCATTTGCCAAAAGATGTCGCATTTTTCAAAAAATTGTTTTGTTCATAAGTCTGTGTTTAGACACACAAATTTCTCGGGAAAGTAAATTGAGTTTTTTTAGGAGAGAGCGGAGAGGAAAGAGCTCCTCAATACTCTTTCCTACCCCCTATTGCCTAAAAACTGAATTTACTTTCCGAGAAATTTGTGTGTCCAAACACGGACTAAATTTAAAACGCCTTATGCAATTTTCTAAAGTAAGCTAATTTTTCCTATCCCAAATCAAAACATTGTACAGTATCTTTCAGCACGATTTTCATAAGCCTCTTATTACACAGTACCTCTATCAGGCGTGTCACAGATTCCGTTCGGAATGGTTTCAATTCCGTAATTTCATTTCGATCGTTTATGTTTTAGCTTCTTCAGATTTCGATTCGATTGGAGTTATGATTTCACAACATCTTTCGATGTAGTCCAACAGAGTTATGAAAAATGCACTCCGTTCGATACATTTTATAAGCAGTTGCTGTAGAGATCCCTACAGAAAAAACCAGTTGGTTGATCCCTACACATTTTTTCAAAAGACAAACAAGGGTGTATACATTTCGGAGAATTTGTTATAAAATAAAGAAATAAAAACTATAGTTGGGAACATTGTTGCGGTAATTCACGAGACGGAAATTTTTAATGGAGCGGAGTTGGAGTCCATATCGAAAGCTGAACTAGTGATGGGAAGGCAACATAAAAAAACCTTTTGGATGATGAAGCAAAATCAGATGCGCTGGGATTAAATTGAGAACGGAGGAAGTAAGCTCAAATGTGACTGAATTTTTACGGAAACTTTTTTTTTAATTTGTGTTTATATAATAAATTTGTGTTTATATCGACACCTCCAAATAATAGTATGCTAAGTCTAAAAAGTGAGTTTTGCAGGAGAAGCTCTCAAAGTGTGGAAATTTTTTTTGAACATCAGTACTATGCTAAGTCAATATTTGTTTATAACTTCTGTTCGGATTGACCGATCATTACCAAAATTTGACAGAATTTAAGTTAAAGGACGTTCGACACCTCCAAATAATAGTTTGCTAATTCTGAACAGTGAGTTTTGCAGGACAAGCTCTATAAGTTTGGAAATTTCTTAGACCTTCAGTACTATGCTAAGAAAATATTTGTTTATAACTTCTGTTCGGATTGTCCGATTATTACCAAAATTTGACAGAATTTAAGTTAAAGGACGTTAAATATAAAAATGTAAAGAACTTGAAAACATGCTAAGTCGACTTAGCATACTATTGTTTGGAGGCGTCGATATAATAAATATAATAAAGTTCTTTGAGTTCTTGTTTTACACAAATAATAAATGCATTTTATTTATTTTGGAATATTTCGTAATGGCTTGAATTTTTATTGCATCTTTAGACTGATTAAAAATGCAATCCGAAGAATGAATATAAATTCAATCCAAAACACTACATCAAAAGCTGTGATTTGGAGTGCATCCTAGCTGTGTGCTGTGGAAGCAAAATGGAGTGCATCCTAGCTGCGCGCTCTCTTGTAAAATTCATAAGTGAATTCATAGGAAAAGATGTACTCCAACGGCAATTGTACTGTACACTTGGTCTGATTAAACTGCATCCACGGACGCAAACTTTTTGCTGGGTATGATTAGAAAATCTTTGGAAGCGGGAATTGTTTTTTAACAATTGTTTTCGTTAACTGAGAAATAATAGCTGTGTTCCAGAACTAAAAAGTTTTTACAATTTTTACGACTTTTACACATTTTACTCGAAAAAGCGTTCCCGTACACAAAAAAATTGTAAAATGTTCACTTCTCTTTAAACAAAAATGGCGCTGAATGACGTTCTCTTTAAAAACTTTTTACACGACAAATTTGGGCGAGTAAAAAAATAGTAACATGGTTGCCGGCGTCTGATTGGCTGATACGCCGACTTTGACATTTGTTCCAGTTTTTTTGACGTATTTTCCATTTTTCCGTTCCCGAACTATTTCAGAAAACTTGTGTGTAAGAACAAATTTTTTGCAGTTCTCTCTTTTACGAGTTTTACCATTAAAAAGTACGGGAACGAAGCTAATGTCAATTTGCGATTTTTTAAATAAAATGAAAACAAATATGAATTTAAATGTGGTTTTGTTAATTAAACAATATTTTTATTATTTTTAAGTGTTTTAAAGTGACATGCTTCCAAAAAATTACAATTCCACTTGAGAAACCAAAAGTGGTTTCATTCCGAAAAAAAATTTCGTTTTTCGGTTTTTAGAAGAAGCTAAATGCGGAATCAATTCCACTTTCGATCGGAATTGGTTTCTGTGACATGCCTGTATGTTTAAACGGCAATTTCAAATGTTGTAAATGACACATAGACAGTAAAATTTTATTGATAAAGTCCGCGATTCAAAAAAAGTTATTGATAATGGCGGATATTTGGGCTTAAGTCGATGTATTAATCAGTTTTATTTGCCGACAGGTAAATACGCTCAGCCCATTAATGTGAAAACACAAACCACGAACACTCTTTGTATACATTTCAGTATTATATCGGGTGACAATAGCAAGTTTAGGGATCACAAGTGATGCAATTGCAATACTATCCAAGATCATTCTATAAACGGGGTCAAGACACAAATTACTACGCCGAAAAGTGACCTTAAACTGGAGTTATCCCACTATGGCTGCTGAGCGCGATAACTCCAGTTTAAGGTCACTTTTCGGCGTAGTAATTTGTGTCTTTTTCACTTGCATTAAGATCATAAAACTCGATTAAGAAAATTAAAGAAAATTAATACTAAAAATGATCTTCGCCTAAAAAATGCAAAATTTTCAAATAAATAAAATCAACTGAGCCAGGCTGGGGTTTGAACCCTCTTCCTTGAAAAACACAGGAAAAAAGTGTTGTCAAGGCGTGTTAGCGTTCAGAGCCAAACTCATAACTATCAAAGGCAGCGCTAAACGTTTGTCATGAAAGCACAACAAAATGGGAAAATCCTTATTGTTGTTGTAAAAAACAAAACAAAAAAAATCCTTTAAATGAAGAAAAGTTCGAGGACAGCGAAGCCGCTCCAAACATGCATGTCACATAGTGGTGGTGTGTGGGTTCGAATCGCCAGCTTTCCTTTTTTACTTGCATTGTAGATCATAAAGCTCGATTAAAAAAAAATAAAGAAAATTAATTATGGTAACATTTTGCAAATAGTTGAGATTTGTGTAGCATATCTTAAGGCGCATCAATTTGAGCGTAAAGCACAAGGCACATTTATAGAAGGTATAAGTGACATTCAGCTGTATATATAAATTATATATAAATTGTATATGTAAATTTGAAACTTCGAAATTTGCTACCATAAAATACTTCTTTTCATCATAAACGTGTAATAAAAATTACCTACGAGAGTTCTGAATGCGTTATACATATTTACATTTTGATTCAAATTTGTTCTCTTTTAGAAGATTTTCAAATGCATTTATGTTTTTCCTTAAAAAAAATTAGAATGACCCTATCATTCAATATATGTATATCTTTGACAATTAATTTTCAATAACAACAATGTTGTTTTTGTAAATTTGTTAGTTGTTGTAATTCATGCATATACCTTATATAAATTTGCATTGCTTAAGGCCAGAACAGAATCAATCGTCGCTTGCTTCCCCAAATGTCAAATTATAAAGGAATGACAGACCGTCTTGGCAAATCCGCCTGCGTTCCCCTTTAGGAGGCTCTGACATTCCTTTATAATTTGACATTTGGGAAGCAAGCAAATCAAGCGACGATTGATTCTGTTCTGCCCCTGGATTCTTGTTCTATGAAAATTTAAAATGAAAAATATTTTCTGATGAGTCCAAGTGGCGTTGGACGAAACTAGTATTCTCTGCCCCTCCCTAAAGTAAATCAATTTTAACTACACCCACTTTAAAAAATTGTTGTTTTTTAAAATTAGAAAAATATTTCCTTTATAATTTTTTTCATTTTACAGTTTTTTCCTTTATAAAAGTTTTCATTTCACATTTTCATAGAAACAGAATTGAGCCCCTGGCCATTATACGCTCTGTTCCTGAACCTGCAATAAGCTACTATTTTTTACTACGATAACATTTTTTCCTTTATGTTATCGAAAAAAGTGGTCAAAATTAGTAGATTCTGGAACAGACCAATACCCATGGCACAATTACCCAGGTAGTGTCATCGTAAAACTTTGAATATGTTATGCCAAATTTTTCTTTATGTTGTTACAACAAAAATAGGCATTTGAATTTTCGTATTCGAACAGCTGGTGTGATACCACTACCTTGGTAATTGTGCCATGCTTATACCATAGTCAAATTAAATTTGTGTTCCCGTACTCTTTTAATGGTAAAAGTAGTAAAAGGGCGAAATGTGAAAAATGAGATACACATACAACTTTATTAAAAAAGTTCTGGAACGGAAAAATGGAAAAAAAAACGTCAAAAAAACTGGAACAAAGGTCAAAGTCGGCCTACCAGCCAATCGGATGGCGGCAACCATGTTACTATTTTTACACGCTCAAATGTGCCGTCTAAAAAGTTTTTAAAGAGAGCGTCATTCGGCGCCATTTTTGTTTAAAGGGAAGTGAACATTTTACAACTTTTTTGTGTACGGGAACGGGTTTTCGGGTAAAATGTGTAAAAGTTGTAAAAATTGTAAAAACTTTTTAGTTCTGGAACAAAGCTTAAATTAACAGAAAGTTGTCGCAAAAAACGTTTTTGCGCGTTTTAGTTTTGTGAACGGATAGACCTTGAAATCTGAATTTAGGAATTTACGAATTTTCAAAAACTCAGGAAGTTTTGAAAATTCGTACTTATGAGCACGAAACGTACTGAATGGTACTAAATTTGGTACAATTTGCATTTGGTTGAACGGATAGAGCTGGAACCCTGAAATTTGGAATTAAGACTACTGTTGGAGTGTAGGATTGATGAAGTTTTGGAAATTTATACTTATGGGTACGAAAAGTACTAAATGGTCCTCAATTTGGTACAATTTGTATTTGGGTAAACGGATAGAGCTGGAATCCTGAAATTTGGAATTAAAATTACTGTTCGACTGTGGGATTGAGGTAGTTTGGGAAAGTCGTACTTATGGGTATGGAAAGTACTAAATGGTACGAAATTTGGCTCAATTTGAATTTGTGTGAACATATAGAGCTGGAATCCTGAAATTTGGAACTATGATTATTGTGAGACTGTAGGATTGAGGATGTTTTGGAAATTCATTCTTATTGGTACGAAGCGTACTAAACGGTACTAAATTTGGTACAATTTGGATTTGGGTGAACTGATAGAGCTGAAATCCTGAAATTTGGAATTAAGATTGCTATTGGGGGGTAGAATCCAGGTGGTTTTGAAAATTCGTACGTACTTATGGGTACGAAAAGTACTAAATGGTACTAAATTTTGTGCAGTTAAATTTGGGTGAAAGGATAGAGCTGGAACCTTGAAATTTGGAATTAAGATTACTTTTGGAGTATAGGATTAAGAAAGTTTTGAAAATTCGTACTTATGTGTACGAAAGGTATTAAGTGGTACTAAATATAGTATATAGTAGTATAGGATTGAGAAAGTTTTGAAAATTCGTACTTATGTGTACGAAAGGTATTAAGTGGTACTAAATATGGTTCAATTTGGATTTGTGTGTACGGACAGCGCTGAATTCCTGAAATTTTAAATTATGATTGCTGTTGGCCTGTAGGATTGAGGAAGTTTTGAAAATTGTACTAAATTTGGTACAATTTAGATTTTGAGAATTAAGAAATTTGGAATTAAGATTACAGTTGCAGTGAAAAATTGAGGAAGTTTTGGAAATTCGTACTTATGGATACGAAACGTACAAAATGGTATTTAATTTGGTACAATCTGGATTTGGTTGAATCAATAGAGGTGGAATCCTGAAGTTTGAAATAAAGATTACCGTTGGAGAGTGGGATTGAGGAAGTTTTGAAAATTCGTACTTATGGATACGGAACATACTAAATTTGGTACAATTTGGTTACAATTTGAGCAAACGGATAGAGCTTGACTCCTGAAATTTGGAATTAACCTTACTGTTAAAGTAAGGGATTGAAGTAGTTTTGAAAAATCGTACTTATGGGTACGTAGAGTACTAACTAAATGGTTCTAAGTTTGGAACAATTTGGTATTGGATGAACGCATACAGCTGAAATCCTGAGATTTGTATTTAAGATTACTGCTATTATTTTGTATTAATGTCAGTGTAGGGTTGAGATATGTATGTGGTTGTCGAAATTTTAAGACGAGGTTGTATTTATATGTATATTACTATTATTGGGCTTGGTGAAACTGATAGAGCTGGAAATGAGATTCGCGGTTAGTATAAATAGTTGAAATAAGGAGGTAATTTTTTATGGTTATACCCAGGAGTACGAAAAGTACTAAATTTGCTACCATTTTGTTATTGAATAAACGATAATAGAAGTTTTTTTATTGAAATGCTTACAAATTCTGAAATTTAGAATGGGGATCGCTGATGGCAATGGTAGAAAAATATAAGGTAAGAGCAATACCCAGCTGACTGAGCTGGGCTATAATTTTAGTGTCAAATTCCATACGACATTTTATATTTTTATTTCTATTTTCGATGTATAATAGGAATATATATTTTTTGAGGAAAAAGTATATCATTCAGACAAAAAACTATTTCCCGTAAAGACTTCTTCATATCAATGATATGTAACCTCTTCCAAGTCCGAACAACGTGCCGCACACTATAAAGGCCAGAAGAGAATCAATCGTCGCTTGCTTTGCTTGCTTCCCAAATGTCAAATTATTAAGGAATGCCAGAGCCTCCTAAAGGAGAACGCAGGCGGATTTGCAAAGAGGCTCTGGCATTCCTTTATAATTTGACATTTGGGGAAGCAAGCAACGATTGATTCTGTTATGGCCTTAACACATCCCATAGAAGCGGTACAATATTTTTTAATATGTGTGGTATTTTGTTAAATTTGAATAAAATAAACCCCTAATAAACATGTGCTTCTTTGATTTCAGTAGATTTGTATTGTCAAATCCATTGCGTTTGCATTAGAGCTTTTGCCGGGTTAACGCTATAGCGATTTCAATGAAATAATTTCATTAAATTAGGCGTTCTTAGATGGAGTTCCATACTAAAGAAATTTTATGAAATTGCTGTAGTGGGGAACGCGATCTAAGTCCCGGTCCACACTAAGAGTAATTTCACTGAAATAAACTGTCTTATTGCTTCAAACGAATATTGCAACAATTGCAGAACACATGAAAGCGTGTACACTAGTTTCTTAAATGTATGTGTTTTTCCCAAAAATGTCAATATTTCATTGAAATTACTCTAGTGTGGACCGAGACTAAGAACTCCCAATCGCTCTTATGTGGCCCGGGACTATGGAATTTACATTTGAAAGCCGGGATATTATGCAGGAAGAATTATATTATAGCTTTTGGTCTGTTCCAGAACATGCAAGAAACTACTACTTTTTACTACGATAACATTTTTTCTTTTATGTTATCGAAAAAATAGTAAAATTTAGTAGATTCTTGCATTACTGGAACAGACCATTTATTATTGTAGCTTTTTGCCACACAGATTTATTAAATCCGGTTATATGCAAACGTACTGTAACGTCGATGACCCTTTTAAAACACGTTTACATCGGTTTATAAATTAGGATTTAAGGCCGTCGCGTCATTTACTTGCTACAACTGGAACAAAGCGTTGATTGCCATATGTATGTATTTTATTTGCCATTCTATTATTTTACCAGAAATATGCTTAACCCTCTGTGACTCGAGGTTTTAATTTATCTTTACCTGTCTTTCTCGAATTTTACTTTAGCGGGCAAAAAAAAACTTTATTAAAATACATAAACTTTAATAATTTTGTAATGCTCCGGTATAAGTTGCGTGGTGCCATGTTTTGACATGTTTGGAAACTACAAGAAGAAAACCTCTAAGCAACCAACCAACCGCATGCTTTCAAACTTTACTTTCGTTAAAAGGCTGTCGGCATGCTGTGGCTTTTGTATGATTTTTAAGTATGTTTAAATTCTGACAAAACTCCCAACGATGCAACAAACAACACACCACAGCAAGGAAGATGAAAGTCAAAACAAGCTACAAACCCTCATACATACACGATCTACATACATATGTATGTATGTACATAAAAACTCCATATCAACTGACAGAATATAGAACGCTAAAGAACACATGAGAAGCAGCAGTCAAGTAGCAGAAACTTTTTTTAAATAATCCTCGACTTTGCTTTGAAGCTGGTAGACTAGTAAAGGGTGTTGGTTGGATCTATGGAACAAATACAAGCTTACTTTATTCTATTTAGTTTATGTGTGTATATCATTATGTACGTATGTATATAAAACATTAACATAGAAAATACAGTTAGGTGCACTATTTCTTACTAGGCGTTTACACCTGACAATTTGTCTTCAAATACAACTCTGATTTATTAACACATACATACATTTGTCGGCTGTCTCCCAGCTGTCCATAATTTTTCTACAGACAGTAGGGTTAACAAATTTTTGTCATTTTTTGTAAAAATGAATCAGATAAAAATTGAAATGTGTTGAAAACAAAAGAACATGAACAAAAACGAAATATGTGATCAGAATACAAAAAAATTTACGATTTTCATTCATAATTTTACCATTGTTTTTGCAGTTGTCGGGACGCCTACGTCACACAGGCAAGTTTTGGGATATTGACAATCAATACATGAAGTCAAATGTCCTGTCATGTGTAAACGCAGGGTTAACTACATGGGAAGTTCTTAGGGAATGATAAGTAGCAGGTAGAACTGATCGGCTATGGCCAGGATTTATTATAGTTCCACTTTCGTATTAATTTGCTAAGTTTTATGCAAAACGACTGTCACTTTTTACAAATCTTACAGCCTGTTTCTGTATGTCGAAAAGAAAATGTATGCGAACGAAACACGCCCAAACTTTAGCTTTCGAAATATTTTTACCTTTGCTTTTACTTCAAAACTAAAAACACATTTAAAAAACACAATAGAGTTTGGGCGTTTTTCATTCGCACACATTTTAGTTTCGTCATACAGAAACAGGCTGTAAATTTTGTACACTATCTCTTATGTTACACGCTGAAACTTTCATACGAAACTTTCCCATTATTTTGGCGTTCTTAAGTCGAGTTCCCCAATACAGTAATTTCATAAAATCACTTTAGTATGGAACTCGATCTATAAACGCCAAAATAATGGGAAAGTTTCGTATGAAAGTTTCAGCGTGTAGCTTTAGAGTATGGTCATGACTTTCTTAACCCTTCGTTGGACACCAATATTGTTTGTCATATTCGTAACACATGAGTCTGCCCAGACCCATACAATTATTTATATTTTTTTAGTAAACTTAATTAACATTTTCATATTAAAAGTTGTAAAATATGTTTAAAGGACCCTAATCTTTAATGAGTAATACTCATTTATCAAAAAACATGCCGAAAAACTATAAATTTAAATGATATCAAGTTTGTAAAACAGGACGTATGCCTACGAAGAAAAAAATTCGCAGTCTTCTTGTCTCTATGCTCAAAAATCCTATGTATATTTCATTTTGAAGCACTATATTTTAGTTTTGGCGTATTATTCAGAATGAAGAGTGTCTATTTTATAACTTTACAGCTTATTGCAGTGAAATAACGATGATATCAAGAGGTAAATAAAGGCATATATCCTACGGATTTTCTTATAATTCATGTGGAGAATCCTATATTTGGAACAATCCACCCTACAAAAAGAGCAGACAAGCTATGTAATGGGTTTTATTAGTCCAGTTATGTGTTTGATTGTCTAGAATACAAGTGTAACCCTATTTGCCAGGGATTTTTTAGGTTGTGGTACATTCACTGATTTCAAACCCATATCCTGCCTTTGGGACCTTTTTATGTGCAATTTTGAAGACATGGTATGGTGAAATGTGACAAGTTTCATAAAAAGACATTCATTTTGTCAAGTAATGTAGGAAAAATCAAATTTTAAGAAAAATTTCGGAAAATTTTCAATAAAAAATGGTTAGAGTCTGGCCAGACTCATGTGTTACGAATGTGATATGTATGTCAAAAAATCCTTGTAGCTCCTTTTCTGGTGATCCTTTTGACTTCACGTTTCCCTCATTTGAAAGGTAAGAAAATTTAATGAAGCTACCTGGAATCTCAGGTTCATAGCTTTATCGTACCCAGTTTAAAATGCAAAATAAAATGAAAAAGGCCTGGCCAGACTCTGGTGTCCAACGGAGGGTTAAAACCTCGTTTCTCTTTGTCATATTTGATGAGTTTTTACCGAAGTTCGAATACACACGCACACATTTTTCGTTAAAGAAAATTACGGTTTTGGGAGAGATCAGGTATGAAGGAGCGCTTTCCTCCCCGCTCTCTTCCAACAACTCTATTTACTTTATCGAAAAATTTGTACGTGTGGATTCGGACTAAAAGCTCATTTAGACTAGCCATAAATCCTCAACTGGATTTAATAAATCCAGTACAAATCTCATTGATCGAATTTGAAACGAATGCGACTTTTTCAGAAAGTCATTGGAATATTCATATATGAATATTTTTGAAAATTTGATAGAAGAACCGGCATTAGACGTCAAAGTTGGTTTCGTTTATCCCAAAATGGGTCACCAATACTAAGAAATGTTGCTTTTAATAGTATTATGACTATTCTTGCGAATTTCATTCACATTTTATAGAAAAATGGTCAAATTTGAGCAGTTTTCTCAGGACATCGTTAAGTACCTAAAACAAAGCATGGTTGCACCAGATGCTTTTAGGTGATATACTCATTTGCATAACCGTGTAATAAGATAAACATATCCTTAGTCGAAACGTTCAATTTATAAAATGTATGTTATATCAATGACACTATATTAAAAATAAAAAAATCTCAAAAAAATGTTTTCATTTACTAACGTATGTGGATGCTTGGGGGGAGGGGCCAAAGCAAGGATTTATGATCTGAATTGTTTTTTAGAATATTTTCTATTCAATGAAGACAAATTTTAAAGTAAACCAAACTTGGTTGGCAATAATTGCCTAACACCATTTAAATATCCCAAATAGGGTGCCCCCCTCATATTGGGGCTACACGCAGAGAAAAAATATTTTTCGCTTTTGTTGGAACAAAAATATCTGTTTTGGTTCCAAAAATGTATTTGTTTTGTTCAAACGTTGTAATCCTAATCCAAAAATACCATCTTTTGTTCCAAACATAGAAAACAAAAACAACTTTCGAATTTCCGCAATATTGTAAAAATCGTTAACAATACCGATTGTAGGAACTATCATAATCTAATTTTGTTTACAAAAAGTATTGTCAACCCAGAAAACCACCCCAGAAATTTTTGATTTGAGTGTATACACTTCTCATATACACTTTTCGCATAACTTGGATATAAATAAGTCTGTCTGGTTACTTTCACAGCAAGAATTGTCCAGCAAGAACTTTCTCAGAGAGTAAGGGGTTTTTATTTTCTTTTGCTAGAAAATTGTAAAAAGTAAACAGACACCTTCCCAGCAAAAACCAGCAAGCAATCAGCTGACTTGCCAAAACAGAACAATTTGTCCGCCAACAAAGGAAGCAAACACGTTGTATTTTATTAAAAATAAAAAAGAAAATGAAACAAAAAAGTATTTTTCCACTTTACAAATTTTTTCTCCATAAAACAATACAATTAGACTATGTTATTTCCACAATAAAATTGTTTTTAATGTTCACAAACATAAATCAACAAAAAACTAAAAACGGCTGATTGATTGTTTTCAGGAAGAAGAAGAGCTTGCAAGTGCTTGCTAGAAGAAATTTGTCCAGCAAGAATTTGCAAGCTCTCAGTGAAAGAACTGTCAAAATGTCTCTCTCGAATCGCTCTCTTTTGCTGGTTTTTTGTGTTAACAGACGACTTCCAGCAACAATTGGTATAAATTGTTACAAATTTTAGGGTAACCAGACACAGCTAATGTCGCGTATAATATTTGCTCTGTTCCTTTACATGCCTGAGGTTACCATTTCTTACCATTTTTAACCTGTAAAGTGTTCCCTTACTTTTAATCGCATGCAATTTATATGAAAACAGTTCACCACTTTTACCATTTTTTGCCACTGTTACCATTTTTAAAAGTAAAGGAACAGACCAATTGCAATCATTGATGAACACAATACATGGTTTGCTGCATTGGCTGACAACAAAGACAAACAAAAAGCCACTAGCACCCATCACAACATAAGGAATAATTAAACACCATAAAAAACTCCGGTATAACACCAAACCTCAAAGCACAATGAAGATAGAAGAATGAAACAAAACAGAAACAAATAAAAACAAGAGTCTCCTTGTTGGTATACATACACACAAAAACAAGGATAAAGGCATCATGCCATACAAACAAAACTCACCATAATTGTTTTTTTCAACACGGCTTCGAATAGCGAGAGAAGAGAAAAAATTGTCGAAGAAAAGAGAGAGCTATTGTCAATTTGACAAAAACAATTTTTGGATTTAACAAAACCCAATTGTTGGAATTTAACAATATCTTTACAATACATATTTTGCTCTTCGAATATTGTTGGATCAATCATATTTTTTTCTCTGCGTGTATAGCAAAACGAGAAAATACGTTGCTAATATTTCGCAAAACGGGTTTCTACCTACGGAGAACATAAAATACCAAAATGCAAACAAATAAATTGGTAAATGTGCTATGTTATATTGGCCGGTACCGCTCAATGGGGGCTATACCTATACGCGAACAGATATTGACAATATTTTGTACATATGTTCTCCATCCACTGAAACCCCAATATACCAATTTGCAGCAAAATCGGTTGCAAATGAACCTAATACGAAAAAACGGTCACCACCGATATGTGGGGGCTATAAGAAACCGCAGGTCTATGTGCCCCATATTTATCCACATACGACCCTCAACTACAAGAAACATTTTTGGAACATTTTAGTAACCTACGTTCTTCACATTAAAAGTTATGAGTAAAGTTCCACTGAAGTGCCCATATTTCGCACTGTGCAACGCGTAAAAAAATATTGTTACGGAATTAGATTTAACTAATCTCCGTGTAGACGTTGTTTTATTTCCCAGTACGATTTGTACCAAATAAAACAGGGTTCGTTTTAGATTACGTTTCTACAATGCTTTATTTACTTTATTGCACTTATTCAGAACCGACTTTAATTACTAAGCACACAGCAAGTCTCTAGTTAGCACGCAGCTCTTATTTAACCGATCTGTTCAGTTCAACGCTTAAAACACAACTAACTCGTCATTGCCAGTTCCCCTGTATTTATATCCCATAGTCTCCCTGTTCGAGAAATATCTAGAGCATATGGCAACACCTCGAATCTGTGCAGCGAACACACAGACGCACATTCGCACTAAGCGAACAACCATACTCACATACATACATGGGGGGAATACAATTGGACAACAAGCACAGTAATGACGTAACTACAACAACAAACAGATGCAAGAAATAAAGAGGTGACAAACTAAACAATAATTACATGACTATGGCAAAACAAAATAAAAGCACATTAATGAAAGGTAAAGTAACATCTAGAATAATGAAGAGAGTTCTACATGGTAGTTGTTGTTGCTTAAATAAAGTAACTGCGTAATAAAAACTTTACGTTACAATTCAAATTTTTAAATTAACGGAAATTAAACTAAACTAACTTAAACCTATCAGTTACATTCGTAACAATATGAAACCAAAAGGAAGGAAATTAGGAGTAATATTGAAATTACAATCATTCAAAAAATATGAAAATTAAAAACACTGTTATTTGCGAATTAGTTAAAGTCGGTTGATGCGCATTCGATTTTGGATACAGCGAATCAATCTCTTTCAATATCTATGGATATTTCGATATTTGACTCAGCGGCCATTGTGTACCGTCAGTTGCATTTCACAGTGCCAAAAACCCTAAAGTGAACAAAAGTCGCGCAGTGTGCACACGATTTTGATGCACATCCGGTTTCATTAGCACCCATCAAAAATTCGTCAATATACACCTATTTCAAATAGAATCTTCAAGAACCGCGGATGTGCCTCCACATTCTATTTTGCATAAAAGACTCATATTACTCGCGCATCTCTGTAATTTATGACACGCGCTTCCCAAATATTATAATCGCGTATAAAGGATTCCATTTATTTTAAAGTTTTACCATTTTTAACTCGGAAAGCGTTCCTTAACCCCAAAAAGTAGTACAACTGGAAGCAATTTTTAAGAGTGTGAGAGAGAAGAGAGAGCCAAAATGGCTTTCTCTTTTACTACTTTCTGCTCGACAAATTTCGTTATGTTAAAAGTGGAAAATCTGTCAAACTGCTGATTTGACATTTATTTGACAATTAAGGCAAAATGAAAAAGAAAACTACGCACTTTGTCAAAGCAAAATAAAAAGAAATAAAATAATAAAAATTTAAACCAGTGAAATAAAAAAAACAGTGAAATTTATTTTGTTTGTTATTTTTTTTAAGCAGTCATGTTTGTTTTTTGACATTGCTGGCAGATCTACTATTTTCCGTTTCTTTACTTTTGTGCAAAACTTGTTACGTGAGAGCAATTTTCACGGTTTTCTGAGAGAAGAGAGAACTTCTCTCTTTTGCTACTTTTACTATTAAAAAAGTAAAGGAACAATGTTTATGTAAACATTTTTAAAGAAAATCATAGTTTAGTACGCGGATTTGTCAAAATAAATTTTTGCTGATTTTCCTATTTCCAAGGTATCTATATCCGCGGTTTTAGTGGATGGATTCGATCGCGGAAGGTCTCATTAGATCCGTCGCGTAAAAAAACTAAATTCACGCGGAGATCAAAGGAAATGGAATGACAATTGTAAATTTTAAATGCAAAAAAATAGGTTTTTTAAGAAAACTCACGCATCAAATTTTGGCCTTTAGACTCCAATTACTGGGATACTGTAAGGATCACACTCATGAGATATACATTAAACGACGTAAAATCACGAGTTCTATAATCCTATTATTAGTTTTGAATGTTATCTTGTTGCGCGTCCGGATTATTAAAAAAATTCAAAAAACCCCGAAATTCCGGCTTCAAAATGTCAGCATCAATTTTAGGTGGATGCAGTGGATATATCGAAAAGTCATACACTAGTATCATGTTGCCCATAGAGTATTCCGTGATTCTTTCTTTGGGCATAGGTCTACAAAATGTAAGGTTAAGCCAGAAATTGGAAGGGAACATAAAAAACATGTTGGCTTCAACCCATTTTTACCCATTTCTCTACATTGATGCCAAGACAGCTTCAGCGAAAATTAATTTTAATGGTCGACATTATGGGATGCCTCCTAAAACACTTCATTTTAAAGAATTTCAGACATACTATATAGAATATGTTAACGGTTCGCTAATTTTGAATGGGTGAAACTCGGATTCATGGATTGCAAAACATTTTTGGTTTTTACCATATACCAAATTGATCTTTTTGTACTTTTTATATTTTTAAAATACGAGTATACAAATTCAATATTTTAATTTAACATTTAAATTCCATATCTATAGAAAACTATTCAAAGGAGATGATGTGATAAAGAGTATTCATAAATTTAATTTAATTACATTAAAATAAAATAAACGTTCATTGCACTTTAATTTAAAACAGGTCGTTGTGTTTTGTCCCTTGCATCCATCATAGACCGTTTTTATCCTTTGTCTTATTTACCCTGCAGTCATGGCGGTTAAGCGAAATTCAGTTTGTATTGTACTTGCCTTTACGCCGTTTTCATCATTCATCTTAAGATGTTTTTCTAGGAAGTGTTTCATTTATTTGCCATATTCGTGTACGAATATTCAAATGCTACGATAATGGGTTATTGTAGGTGAACTAAAAAGTTTTATGTTTGAATATAAGCAAACGCTGGGCACCGCGTTTTATTGATTTGAGAACAATCTTATTGGGCTATTGTAGACCGGATATTACATTCAAAAATAAAGGTTTTTGTCCAGTAAAGCCGTAAACACATCCAACGTTTCAGTAAAGTTCAAAGGCTTTAAACCTTTAGGTCGAAACTCAGTGGATCTTTCGTGCTTGCGTCGCTTAATTTCAGGTAAAGGAATAAAAAACGGCCGATATAAACTCGAAATAGATTACCCTTTTTATTTATTCTTTTACTAAAAGCGAACAAAGCAGGCGATGAGCTGATTGAGTTTGGGCCTTTAAGCCGTAAAGACATCCAACGTTTCAGTAAAGTTGGGCGTCATTTCTGATAAAAGAATAAAAGAGCAGGGACAAAACATTGATCGAATTTTTCTTTATTCTATTATCAGCATTTTAGAGTCACCGACATCATCTCCCAATGACGCCCAACTTTACTGAAACGTTGTATGTGTTTTTGGCTAAAGAGTGTCAGAAGAGATCCATAATACTTTTTTAAGTTATGCCAAGTTTTGAGTAAATGAGCGATATGTTCCCACAAACATCTAAGACAAAGGAGACTTATATCATATCAATGAACGCACCGATTAATATTAGCTCAATGATATAGAACCTACTTTTTACAGCCGAGTCGAACGAAATTTACATGGCTAAAATAATCAGGAAATGTCACCAACATTACTTAGATGGTTTTATATTATAAGCAGAACATTTTGTTCCCTAAGCCGAACTAGGAAGAGATTTTCAAACGCGCCTATTCTTTACAGTATTTCTCCAATTTGGGATGCCATGTTTTGTGATATCTTTTCTTTCCATCGGAGCAATGGGCTTCGTTGGGGGCGTATAGCGTCAAATGGCTCTTATTCATATGCCTTTCTGGTGGGGGCCCCATTATCCATCCACTTGACATGACCCATTCAACGCAATCGTTGTACCTCGATAGGTTTCGATGTCGCACCTAGTTTGGTATTGAAAGGCTCTGAGAGGTTCTTCTCTATTTTAACTGTCAGTTAATCATATTCTACAAAATGGTGTTAATGCCAAAACATGGCTTGGGCTGTCGAAGGCGGCCATGTAGGCGACTAGATTTGTTTTTCATGGTTCTTCTCTAGAATTTGGCAATGTATGTCTTCTTATATAAGAGCAGGACACCTTGTTATAGAAGAGTTGAGAGTCTTTTTATAGAAGTCATGAGCAGGAACTCTTCTTACATAAGAGCAGGAAGTCTTCTAATAGAAGAGCAGTCTTCTTATAGAATATCTGGAAGTCTTCTTTTAGAACATTGACAGCTTCTTATAGAAGATCTGTAGTGGAATTATGTCACTCATTTTTTGAGTTACCGACAAACATCGGTAAAATTAAAATGCAAATTAAGAATGAAAAAAAGGATCAATAAAAGTTGACAACATTATTGCTATCGGTAGGAATTAGCGAAAACTCCATTTTGGTTGTTAACTTACCGAAAATTTTCGTCAATTGCCGAAATTACAAGCATTTTAATTTTACCGATTTTTATCGGTAAATCTTCTTAAAGAAAAACTGAAGGACTTCTTATAAAAGACCTGTCTTCGAATAGAAGAACAGGAGTCATTCCAATAGAAGAGCAGTCTTCTTATAGAATATCTGGAAGTCTTCTTTTAGAACATTGACAGCTTCTTATAGAAGATCTGTATTGGAATTCTGTAACTCATTTTTTTAATTATTGACATAAATCGGTAACATTAACAGCCTGTTTGTGTATGTCGAAAACAAAATATGTGCCCGAATGAAACACGCCCAATCTTTAGTTTTCAAAATATTTTTACATTGGCTTTTGCCTCAAAACCATAGACTAATGAAGGTGTAGACGAAGAATTGTTCTCAGCATGTTAGTTAGTATGCTCTGTAATAGTTAGATGGCGTTAGTAGTATTTTTTTTTTAACATTTAGCTAATACACGACATATTTGAGTGAAGACCATAGCATATCGAGAACATATTGAGTGGAAGGGCAACATCTATAAAAAATAAACACCTTAAAATTCTCTATCTATAGATTATTTTGTCTAAGGAGCTACTACACGACATATTTGAGTGACGACTTCAGGATATCGAGAGCATATTGAATGGATGGGCGCCATCTACAACAAACAAGCACACTACAACTTTCTCTGTCTATACGATTAATTAGTCTATGCTCAAAACAATACCGATAAATTTCTGGTTTTGTAACCCAAAGGAGGACTAAATATCAAATTTCTGCCATGTTGGTAGGATAATATAGATAAAGCCTTCAAAATACCGAAAATCGGGAGATATCGTCCTATGGGGGCTATATCAAAACGTGGACGTATATAAAAATTTTTTTAGTAGAAGTGTTTCTTAGCCTCTAGAAAAAACTACAAAATTATTAAAAATGGGTACCCATAAGTATTTTGCCTCAGCACGCTATCTCTATCAGTTACCAGACACGATTCATCATCTTTTCACCATACCTCTCTGCCTTCTGAACCTCTAGAGTTGACGTTTTGTCTAAAATTTTTGGTATATGCGATAGATCACTTGATATGAAGGAGATAGATTGCAGATCTCTTTTGAGATTCATGCATCTTCGGATAACAGCTGGCGTGGCCTTGTTCGGCGAAATGAGATGTTCAATAAATTGACGCCAGAACTGTGTAGCATACTTTTAAGCATCGGAACACTGGATGTTACCCAAGGCGAAAGCAGGACAATTGTAATTTATTTTTGAACCAGATAAGCCATTTATAGTAATACAAAGTTCATTCAAATTAATATTGCACACGTTAAGATGTTTCCGATCATTTGAAGTGCCCGTGTTCAAGAATAAGCACGTCCATCTCTGCCACCAGTTGCTTAATTCTCTCATCAGCTGGGTTTTCGGCAGGAAGGTTGTCCCGTTGTTGTGCCAATCTAATGGGTCTATCTTGTATTGCCACTAAACTTTTGTTGCGTTGTCAGTTGTCTGCGCGACTGAGACGAAATGTTGTACCATTAATGTCAACTCAACTGGGTGGTCGATAAACATGTTATCGATCAGTGTTTTTTCAAACTTGTGACCTCTATTCGCCAAAAAAAAAAAAAAAAAACATTTTAAAAATAATTGCGCTTTGGATAACTCTTTTGTGTATTATTTGAATATAACCTGCCCATTGAATCTTCGGATCGTCAAGTTTTATTTGCTGTCCCAAAAAATGATAAGTTCGGTGGAATTATTTTTTGATGATGAAGAAAATGTACAGGACATTGCATCTATAAGAAGATATTTGAGGGACAAGTCGAATCCATTGGAATTGCCATCTGCACTGTAAGCTGATGATCATGTGGAAAGATCTATATAATCAGTAAATTATTTCAGGTTTAAGGCGTATTTTCGATTGCCAAATGATGCCGTAGTTTACGTTGTGGAAACGTTAAAGTATGACTTCAAAGTTACAGATCAATACCCCCACTTTTAAAAGTGTGCTCGCGCTGCGTTGAGATTTTTGGCGGAGGGAAGTTTCCAAAAGTCCAACGGCAATGATTGCAACAATTGCATTGCTCAATCTATATTGTCGAACGTATTGAAGGAAGTTGTCCACTTGATAGCGGACAAATTGTGCCAAAATTGGATCGCTTCGAAGTTGACAGAGGAGGAAAAAAGGCAAAATAAAAACCATTTTTATTCAAAAACGAAATTCCCTGGTGTAGTTGGCTATATAGATGGAGGATGTTCGTCATTTGTACTTAAACTGAACCTACTGTATTTGTCACCAAATTCATTTGCAAAAGATTTGCTGCTGTCCGCTCCAAAGGCGATAAATTCACTTATTGTGATGGACCACCACCAGTGTCGTTGAAGTTTATTTTATTTTGAGGCATTTTCTTTTTCTACTTTGCTTTAAAGTGAATCCAGACTCTGCCACTCTTCAGGTGCTCGTGTTGGAGTTTCATGTCTGTTTAAACTGTCCGAAATGGACCTCCACGCTTCATCCGCTGTGGCTTTGGTTTCACAAAAACTCCCGAGCTCCTCGGGCTAAGTTTGGATTTTCACTCAGTTTATCAATGAATATTTCGAACTGCTGCTTTGTCGTTATTTTCACCATATTGATACACAAAATTAATTAATGATGCCAAGAATCAATAATTGTTAACAAAATGTTTATTTTTCCTTCTATTTTACTTCTTGTTTCTTCGAAAATGTTCACTGCAACTGAAAATTGGTGGTTGCTGAAAAACAGCCGCTTCGTCAACTGAGATTCGCAACTTCAGTTGAGAGTTGCCATACGTGGATCAATTTTGACAACTGGCAACGCCACTCAACGATAATTGTTATCGATGATCGACCCCTAAATGTCGTGGATGGAGAGCTAAGGCTAAGTCATCTTGGCAACTGTTTTCCGGAATATTTTCTCACGCTTCCTGGCGCATGAGAGAAGCGGCAATAGGCGCAGGGAGTCCACAATGAATTTTGTGAAGCCATGCTATTTGGCATTATTGTAATACATGAAAGTGCATTGAAATCGATGATTTTCTCTACAGTGACCAATAGGTTCAAGTCTTCACATACTTTTCATAGAATGGCATTTCTCGATTGTAGGCATTTTCATGGTTTTAGACTGCATATTCCCCCGAAATGGCTGAAATTTGGCATTTAGTCTTCGTTGGGGGTAAATAAATTTTTTTGAAAAATTCCAGGAAATGAAAAATTTTTTCTCAAAAAATTATTTCCTGTTGCACGCATGAATGGCCTTATGCCTATTAATGACGAAAATAACATTTATTCCATTTAAATTTTAAAAAAGATCCAGCTCAAACCACTTTTAATTTTTATGATATATGAATTAAAGTTATATATAATATAAAATGATATATATGTTATAATACGTTGATAAAATTAGTGAGAAACAAACGGTTGTGTCATTTTGGTTATGTGGTGTGCCCCCATACCTTGTTTTCAGTTAAATATCTGCTTACAGTGACTTCAAAAAATTTTCAAAAGTTCTGAAAAATAAAAAACTTTAAAAGCTTTTTGTGCGGATTACTTTATAATTAAGATTTTATGTAATCTTTTGTAGAAAATCACCACGCTATGATATGAAAAAGTCATAACCCATATACGTAACGATATTTGCTCTTTTCCAGAATATTCAAAAATCTAAAAGTATGCCATTTTTATACCCTCCACCAAAATATGGAGGGTATATTAATCAGGATAAAATTCTAAGACGATCTAGCCATATCCGTCTGTCCGACCGTCTGTTGCAATCACTGTAACGTGGTTTTCTCGTTGGCTGGGGTAGGTTCAGTCGCGTCCACGGTCTCCATAAGGACCCACTAAATCTTACGAAATGAGAAGACTAGTATTCTCCCTTTCCTGGGGGCTAAATCGGGTATTTATTGAATAAATACTTATTTACAACCTACTTGTGCGAAAAGAATGAACTCAATGGGTATATATTTTAATTAATAGTTGGCGTAAAGATTACGCAGACTCGCTGGGGTTTGGCAGCTGAGTGTTGAATTAGCGGGTTCTTCTTCGAGGGAAACGGTGTTGTTTGTGTTCGGCTGTAGATGATCGGGAGGACGATGAATTCGGTGTTCATCTACAGATGATCGGGATGACGATGTATTCGGTGTTCGGCTGCAGATGATCGGGATGACGATGAATTCGGTGTTCGGCTGTAGATGATCGGAAAGACAATGAATTCGGTGTTCGTCTGCAGACGATGGGGAAGACGATGAATTCGGTGTTCGGCTGCAGATGATCGGGATGACGATGTATTCGGTGTTCAGCTGCAGATGATTGGGATGACGATGTATTCGGCGTTCGGCAGCAGATGATCGGGATGACGATGTATTCAGTGTTCGGCTGCAGATAATCGGGAGGACGATGAATTCGGTGTTCGGTTGCAGATGATCGGGGATACGATGGGTTTGATTGCTAATGTTCGGGGACACAACGGGTTCAGTTATTAGTCTAGTTAGTCTAATTTCTACCATGCGCTACTGGTTTCTAACTACGTCTAACTACGGAACAGTTGACCCGAAGGCCCTGTGGAACAGCTGACCCGAAGGCTTTGTGGAACAGCTGACTCGAAAGCCCTGGGTACTAGCCACCACAACTTAATGGGTAGCCCTCAAAAACTATTCCCAACGCTTTAGCACCGAAGTGTAAGTTGGAGAATTTAGAACAGTCTTTTGTTCCAACCCGAGTAGCTAACCCCCTGCAGTAGTAAGCTCGCCATTCTCAATCATTTCTGAAATACTTCAGTGACATGGAGTATGAAGTAAATGGGAATTAGTAGTCGTAGGTATTTACAACGATTGTTGTAAAGTTACACTGGAATGCAATTCTCCCTTGCATTACATGTTATTTCACAGCGGGTGGGTTGTAATGGTATAGTGTATGTTGCTTATTGGATGGCTTGTTCCGTATCGTAAGGGTAGTAGTTGGTGTATTATGTACGTGAACATTTTGTCACGTTACATCACTCTAGTGTCCGCAATTATTGATACATATATTTTTGCACCCGAGTGTCTTTTTCCCATAGGCAGGTCAAGTTCGAAGATGGGCTATATCGGCTCACGTTTAGGTGTAGCCCCTATATGAAGGTACCTCTCGATTTTCGGTGTTTTAAGGACTTTAGCTACCTTATTTGACAGAAGTAACTCCAATTTGACATTTAAGGCTCCCAGTTGTCACAAAACTGCTCTATCAAAATTTTTTAAGATAGATCCACGTTTCGATATAGCCCCATATAATAATACCTCCCGGATTTCGACATTTTGAGGGGTTTAGCAACATTTTTTGACCGTACTACCTGCAATTTGACGTTTGAGGTTCCCAGAGGTCACACTATATCTTCACAAAAAAGTTTTAACATAGGTCAATGTTTCGGTATAGCCACCATATAACGGTACTTTCCGATTTTCGGTATTTTGAGGATTTACGCAACATTTTTTAATCGAACTGCCAGTAATTTGACGCTTGAAGTTCCCAGATGTCACAAATTATATCCACCAAAATTTGTTAACATAGGTCAATGTTTTGGTATAGCCCCGATATAACCGTACCTCCGATTTTCGGTATTTTGAGGGTTTTAGCAACATTTTCTGACCGAACTATCAATTTGACGTTTGAAGTTCCCAGATGTCACAAAATATATCCACCAAAAATTGTTTACATAGGTCCATGTTTCGGTATAGCCACCATATAACGGTACATCTCGATTTTCGATATTTTGATGGGTTTAGCAACATTTTTGACCGAATTACCAGTAACATGACGTTTTTTTTGACCACACTACCTGCAATTTGACGTTTGAGGTTCCAAGAGGTCACAAAATATATTCACCAAAAATTGCTAACATAGGTCCATGTTTCGGTATAGCCACCATATAACGGTAACTCACGATTTTCGGTATTTTGAGTGTTTTTGCAACATTTTCAGATCGAACTACCTGTTATGGGACGTTTGAAGTTCCCAGATGTCACAACAATACTCAACCAACAATTGGTAACATACGTCCATTTTTTTGGGGTAGCCCCTCACGTTACCTCCCGATTGTCGATATTTCGAGGATTTTAGCTATATTTTGGACCAAACTACCTGCAATTTAACCTTTAGAGGTTACCAGCGGCCACAAAGCAAATTGTCAACATAGGCCTATGTTTCGATATAGCCTCCCATATAACGGTTCCACCAGATTTTCGGTATTTTGAGGGTTTTACCTACATTTTCACCGAACTATTTGCAATTTAACATTTGAGATTCCCAGAGCTCATAAAATATATCCACCAAAAATTGTCAACATAGTCCATGTTTTGGGGTAGCCCCCACATAACGGTACCTCCCGATTTTCGTTGGTTTTGGGGATTTTAGCTAGGATTTTTGTAATTTGCCTTTTGAGGTTCTCCACTAATAATTGTCAACATAGGTCCATGGTTTGGTATTGCCCCCATATAATAATTTTAACAACGTTTTTAACGAACTACCTGTTATTTGAAATTTGAGTTTTCCACTGCTCAGTGTGTTGTTTGTTGTTGACCGAACTATCTGTAATTTGGCATTTGGGTTTCGGTAGTCACAAAATATCCCTATTTAAAATTGTCGACAGGAAGGGAAATTAACTAATATGTACTTCGTGGTGGAGGGTATAAAAAGTTACCTGTTTGTTAAGTTACCAGTTTTCTGTAAGAAAAAAATCTATTAACTGCCTTATCCAATTACCCGTTTGCAGATTACAAAAAAAAAAATTCCTCACTAATATGTGTGCATGTTCGTTCGTGTGCTACGTTGCATTCTTCTGGCGGTATTACATTAAAATTCATTTATATAATTGCGTTATATCCCGAAGCTTTCTATTGAAATTTCCTTAAAGTTACAGCCTCTATGGCGAACAACGACGAATGCATTCCTGAATTTCTGCACGAGTTGAATGTTGAAACAAGAAAAGGAAAATTAATAAGGAGCAATTCAAGTGGAGGCATGTGTTGAGGATTCTTAAAGTAGGCAATGTTGTTGAATAATATTAAGATGCTGTGTTAAATTGCAACGGTATGTTAATTCATGTATGTGTGTGTGTGTTTAAATATGCAAAATTTCATAGAAGACTATGAAATAATTTTCTATGTATTACAAGAAGCCGCCCGCCGCCTTCCTAACTGAAATGCAAATGAAATCATCACTTTAAGTGTCTGGTTTTGAGTGATGTTGAAATATTCATGATTTTTGTGGCAAAAGAAAGATTAGCATTCCATTTAAATTTGTCAATCTATTGGCATTTGCACGTGGTGTAAATGTTCGGTTTTATTGTATCCATTTTGTATGCATTTCGAAGGTAGACAATTTGTAGAATCAAAATGCCGACACATATTGTACAGTTAATAGACTGTGGGGCAATGGGGTTACATATATCGAGCTTTCAATGCACTACACTACACGTCTAGAAATTTATGCAAACGTTTTAGAAGACCACTTAGTAGGATTGGCTTTTGAAGCCTTTACGAAATGTATAAAATATGATACCGAGTTCCCAAGACAAATATTTTTAAAAGTCCTTGTCTAAGGGTCTTTACGAATAAAGGCCATGTACGGCCTAGTTTAAATATGTTTCCGACATTTCATAACTCCTTTACCAGAAATGTCAAACACAACAAAGAATACCTGCAGCAAAACCATGACTTAACTGCATTTTTGAGCAGGAGGAGTATGCAGTATTGACTTGTTTAGTTCACAAAGACTATCCTACTACAAGGCCTTTAAGATTTAAGCGCCAAAAAGTGTTTAACATTTGCAGAGGAGGAGGCCGATTTAGTCTACCTTGGAATGTTTGAGTTTTTGTGGGGAAAGAAATATACTGATATAGTCCATCTTCGAAATTGACATATGTTTGGAAGAACGATTACGATGTGCAAAGATTGGACCAAATCGAGAACTCCCTTTAAGAGGAGTCTAGTAGGTGGCCGTATAGTTTTAAGGGTAATTAAATCATTCCGTATGGACTTATCCCCAGATAAAAATTATTCTGTCGTAGTATGAGACGCGAGGACCTGTTTCAAAAATTTTAAAAATTCTGAAGAAAATGGACCTGAAATATTACTATGAGCAACGCTTGCATCAATGTCAATCATTCTATAGTTATTGTGACCGTCAAGCACATTAATTGGTCACATTGATTTTTTAGAGCTTTTGAAGCATTTGGCAGGAACCATGGACTTGCGTTTGACAGAAATTTTCGGATGTGAAAAAGTTTCGGCCAACTCGGATACTCAGTCCGTAAGTTTTCGTGCTCATCAGTCATTTGAGTTGGTGTCGGCAGGGTTATTTAGAACTTTCGGGACATGATCTCAAGACGTCGTGAAAGGGTCCGCGAGCGCAACCTGCTACAAAAAACTGCTCTTGTGCCATAAATTTTGAAAATTTGTGTGAGAGGTACTCGAAGGAGTGGACCGATATATAGTCCATATTCAAAGCTTATTTGTGTCTAGAGGAAATATCACAACGTACAAATGTTGAACCCAATCAGTTGCTCCTCGAGAATTTTCGTGCGTATCATTTTAGCGAACAATTTTGAAGTTTTGTGGGGGAGGTACCCAAAGGTGTGGACCGATATGGCTAATATTCGAACTTGATCTAAGTTGGGAGTTTACGAGAACATTCTCGCTTGTACCTTTCGACTTTTTCTCTAGATTATAAAGATCTCTCGTGACGTGCCTGCCTGGGAGATGTCTGTCCACTAGATTGTGGCAGGGATGCTCACGGCGATACTGCATCGACTACATCTTGTTGTGCTGCTCTTCATGAAGGTGGTCCCCTGATGTGATGGGAAGGCACACTGTTGCAGTCCTCAGGTCGGCATTTTGGCAGGTTTGTATATTCTCTCTGCGTAGCGCTAATATTTAAATATCACACTGGCATCGCATAGCTTCCCACTGTTCGGCCTATTACTTTGTAAGTTTCTCTGTCAGCACCCCAAGTGCTGCAGGTAAGCGACTTGAGAGACTTGTTCCTACTTCTGATGCTGTTGCAAGTAGGTGTACCTTGTATAGATGACCTTGTATGGATGACTCGCTATAAGACATTAAACCGAAATTTTAGGGGTTGTTTGTGGTTGGAATCGGGACTCCATAGACCGACAAGTTCAGGGCTGAACCAACAAGTTCAGCTGTCCATTTGGTGAACAGTGTGTCAGTAGATTAAGCATCGGATATTTTGATATTCCTCAGATGGAACAGCACTAAGTCAGCTATTACGCTCTCTATGCCGTACGGAGGATGCGGAATTACGGTTGCTACGATTTCTTATTTTTGAATTGCACAAACGACCTATAAAATTCATATTCTTCTCTATTACCTCGAATAGCTTGGCATGGTTGATGGTAACGAAGGATTCCTAAAAGTCAAGAGTCACCATGACTTTTCAGACGCACGGCCTGGTCTGATCCAGTTCTCTATTGCTATGTGTGAATGTGGCATGTGGCATGGTGATTAGAGGGAATGAACAGCTCTCTGAAGCGACGATTGTTAAATATCCTGAACTCTTGGTCAGAGGTTATACCCAGCAAAAATCCTCCTTTGTAACCACTAAAATAAGTAGATACTCAGTAGATTCTGACTACTTATTTCAGTGGTTACAAAATAACCAGATAATTCGCGCGACATGCCCTTGTTAAAATAATGGGTGGGAAAGGAGGTTTGTAATGAGGATTTTTGCTGGGTAGAGTCGGGTGGTCTGTTAATGGAGACGATGCACTGTGGGCGAAAATCAAATCTAGCGGGGAAAAAGTCCGAAAACTGACCAAGAGCTAAGTAAAAATCATTAATGCAGTATTTTTCCAAACATACTGGTAGACCTAAAAATAATAACCAGTATTGCATTTAATGGTTATTGGCCGTTATAACGGTACATTTACTAGGAGTTTTTTTGCAAGTTATAAAATCGACTTTTTTTGGTGACTTGTATATTGACAAGTAATATGGACAAATGAAAATAAATATGACGGTAATTTAATTTTTTTCAGATAGTTTGGAAGTAGTGCTTATTAAAAAAATAATTGTAGCACTATTTGATGTTGTAAATATTCTGAAAAAAATCTTTAAACATTTATATGAGATTTGTTCTACTTAATGTATTTTGAGTAAAGTGCAACTTATGGGAAACACTACAGGACTTTTTATACACTCCACCATAGGATGGGGGTATATTAAGTTTGTCACTACGTTTGTAACTACTCGAAATAATTATTGTAGACCCCACAAAGTATATATATTCTTGATCAGCGTGCAATTCTACATCGATATAGCCATGTCCGTCCGTCTGTGGAAATCACTCTAGCGTCCGAACGGATTGACGTAGGTTGATGAAATTTTGGGAAAATATGTTATATTTACGTAGGACTTTTGGTATTGAAAGCGGGCTATGTAGGTTCACGCTTTCGTATAGCCCCCATACAAAATGACGCGTGACGCGCCGTCGTTTTAAGGAATTTTTAAGATATTTGGCCCATTTTACCACCGAATTGGTTGTAATTTGGTACTTTGTGTCTCCAGAGGCCAAAAAATATTCTTACCAAAGTTGGGTTATATATGTCCACGTTTTGGTATAGCCCCCATATAAAGTACGCGTCATTTTAATATATTTTGAATGTATTAGACCCATTTGACCACAGAATTGGTTGTAATTTAGTATTTTGTGTCTTCAGAGGCCAGAAAACATTCCTACCAAAGTTGGGTTATATAGGTCCACGTTTTGGTATAGCCCTCACATAAGGCCCCTTATAAAGTACGCGTCATTTTAATATATTTTGAATGTATTAGACACATTTGACCAAAGAATCGGTTGTAACTTTGTATTTTGTGTTTCCAGAGGCTAAGAAACATTTCTACCATAAAATGTTTATATAGGTCCACGTGTTGATATAGCCCCCATAATACAATATCTCCCGATTTTCGATATTTTGAACGTTTTAGCCTCATTATCACACCGAGATGGCTGAAATTTGGTATTTAGTCTTCTTTAGGCGTATAAAACTTTCCCCCAGAAATTTGTAGGTATAGGTCCACGGCATCATATAGCCCCCATAGAACGGTACCTTCCGAATTTTGGTATTTTGAAGGTTGTGGCAACATTAATCCACCGAAATGGCTGAAATTTGTGGTGGAGGGTATAAAAAGTTCGGCCCGACCGAACTTAACGCTTTTCATACTTGTTTAATATTATATTACATACTCCGAGGTATCTACTCCCAAAATTTCGTCTGCCTCTTTTTGCCTTTTTTCATGTTATCAAAAATTTTATAAACCCATTTTTACATGAAAGTACGTAATATAAAGTAGGACATTTGTATGGGGGATATACCAAAACGTGAACCTAAGTGAATAATGTTTGGTGTGTAGATGTTTTGTCTATTTAAAACACGAAAACAAAATTTGCAGCCATTTCCGTTGGAAAATGTTGCTAAAACCTTCTTAATTCTGGATATCGGGAGATAACTATATATGGGCACTATATCAACACGTTGATCTAGGTCGAACATTTTTGGCACGGAGGTTTTGTCTGTACTTAGAACCCGAAATACCAAACTAGAGCCAATTTGATTGGAAAATATGAAGAATACATTCAAAATAACCAAAATCTCGGGGATAGACCAAAACGTGGACCTAAGACCCCCATCATTGGAACTAATGTTATATACCCCCTGAAGATTGTAATGGCGTTATTTTTATTCATAGCATCTTTGATTGTCATTTTTGTTAATCCCTACTAAACGAGATAAAAACAACCAAACATTTTATCATACATGATTGCATCCTACTTTTGTTATCAACTGTATCATTACCAGTGGCCAAACCACTTCAATTGTTATTTCATTTATTCATTCATTCATTTGGTAATTTTAGTACACGTTACTATAGAGAGACTAATTACACCTTCTACTTTTTCTCTTTGCAATTGATACATGGTTTTGGCATTGTTGCTTTGCTCTTTCATTCTCGTTAGTCCAACCATAGGTAGTCTCAAATCACACAAGCAATGTGTAATCCTTCACTGAAGAAAGAATAATTAAATTATGTTTAAATTATTTAAATTGTGTCAGAAAAATTACAGAAAAATTAAACATAATTTAAAACAAATAATAAACTATTAAGTTTTTTAAATAAATAAAAATTTTTATTTTTAAAGACAATTCGGGTTTAAAACCGAGAACCGGTTCGGCATACCAAAACCTGTGAAATCAAGTTGTCTAAACACTACATCTAAATTGGCAACGACGCTCTAAAAAGACAAGCCATAATTATCGACATAAAAGTTAGAAAATCTAGGTTTCTAATATACCTAACCAACTTCAACTCTTCCTGTTTGCTGTCATCTTTGGAAGTATTATGTAACGCCCAAAAGTCACATAGTTCGTTTTTGGGGTTCATTATTTAATCTTCATCATAATTTACACTATGATCCATTACATAGAATTATCATGAATCTTAAATTGTTATGTTCGCGTATGTAAACTAATTTAAGTTATTCATATTATAAAATTATTTATTTAAATTTAACGGTCAGCACAAACCCCCCTAGTGGGAAAGATATAAATTAAATATGGATGTAAATTAAGCAGAGCCCCTAGCGGTACATAGTGGTACTGGAGTGAGGTTTGTCCCTGTCATGTGGTGACAGTTCAGGTGATCGTCGTCGATTGACAGTTGACCTGGCGAAATCGTATAAAAGGAGGTGCCTTTCACATACTCGTGGCAGTCGTCTGTTGATGATTGCTGAGATAAGGTGGTTGGTTAGAAGAAACGGCGCGCAACCTTGGTTGAATTGAGTCGAAGTATTCTAAGCAATATTCCTTGGCTCATAGTGGGGACTGAACCACGGCAACGGGTGGGTGTATAGCAATATACACTATTCTCTAGCTGTGCGACGCGACTGAACCACGGCGACGGGTGGGTGTGTAGCAATACACACTATTCTCTAGCTGTGTTGACGCTACTGTACTACGGCGACGGGTGGGTGTGTAGCAATACACACTATTCTCTAGCTGTGTTGACGTTACTGTACTACGGCGACGGGTGGGTGTATAGCAATATACACTATTCTCTAGCTGTGTTGACGCTACTGTACTACGGCGACGGGTGGGTGTGTAGCAATACACACTATTCTCTAGCTGTGCGACGCGACTGAACCACGGCGACGGGTGGGTGTATAGGAATATACACTATTCTCTAGCTGTGTTGACGCTACTGTACTACGGCGACGGGTGGGTGTGTAGCAATACACACTATTCTCTAGCTGTGCGACGCGACTGAACCACGGCGACGGGTGGGTGTATAGGAATATACACTATTCTCTAGCTGTGCGACGCGACTGAACCACGGCGACGGGTGGGTGTATAGCAATATACACTATTCTCTAGCTGTGTTGACGCTACTGTACTACGGCGACGGGTGGGTGTGTAGAAGTACACACTAGTCTCTAGCTGTGCGGACGAAATACTACACTGGACGTGGATACTCAACCGGGCGCCGTCTGGTTAAGCCGCTGCCACATTATTCGTCGATATTCATCGGGCTGCCGCATTGCCAAGCCGCTGCCACATCCTTCGTCGAACTTCATCGAGCCGCCGCATTTTCAAGCCGCTGCCACATCATTCGTCGATATTCATCGGGCCGCCGCATTTTCAAGCCGCTGCCACATCATTCGTCGATATTCATCGGGCCGCCGCATTGTCAAGCCGCTGCCACCATTTTCGTCGATATTCATCGGGCCGCCGCATTTTCAAGCCGCTGCCACATCATTCGTCGATATTCATCGGGCCGCCGCATTGTTAAGCCGCTGCCACCATTATTCGTCGATATTCATCGGGCTGCCGCATTGTCAAGCAGCTGCCACCATCATTCGTCGATATTCATCGGGCCGCCGCATTTTCAAGCCGCTGCCACCTCATTCGTCGATATTCATCGGGCCGCCGCATTGTCAAGCCGCTGCCACCATTTTCGTCGATATTCTTCGAGCCGCAGCATTGTCAAACCGTTACCGCTACGAGTTATTCACCGTTCACCAACCACATCTACGTTCGTCGATTACCCCATAAATCATATATCATCATCCCTCATCGATCTTCCTGCTCTCATCATTCTAATACAACGGTCACACAAAACTTCGTCATAGATTAATATAATGAGGATTGGATTATGTGTTATGTGTAGTGTAGTGTTAAGTGTTTTTATTAAATAAACTGTTTATAACGTTTTAAGGAAAACAGTGTGCTTCTCTCTCCTGGTTGTTCCCAAATCAAAAATAAATTCTTGTGACGACCCTGGCCCCCGCTGAACCTACCCCAGCTTCAAAGTGAAAACACGTCGTCACAATGGCGCCCGAGCAGGGACCATAAAAGGAGAGAAAGTAAAAAAAAAAAATACCAATATCGAGTGCGTAAAAACAAATAACCAAACGTAAAATCAAAGAAACCAAAATTAAAAAAAAAAAAAAACAACAAGAAAACTAGAAGTGTACGCTATATACAATAATAGTGCAAATCTATGAAAAAAAAAGGAAAACAAAGGGTTAAAAGTGTCATGGGTTTACTTGCTCAAGCAAGAAGATTTAACTTCGTATTTAACTGAGTTTAACCTTGATGCGTCCGGAAAAGTAGACGAACTACGTAAAAGATTGGCCAAATTTCTACACGGCGACCATGAGGAAAAGTTAGTAGCCCGATTATTAGAATTACAAACAAAGCATGAGGGTACGAGTCCGGGCAAATCCACGACAACGCCTTCCACTTCCCAGATACCAGTTTTAACGCTGACACCGTGTAGTTCGAAATCAATAGTGTCATCGCCCATTAAAGAGGAAAAGGTCGATCCTACAAACTCGCTGAGGGTGTGCCCAACAAATAAAACAACCATTGTGACTGAAAGAATAAATAAACAAATGGAAACATCATCTGTCAATATGGATAATGCACAAAGTAATTTGCAGAGACATGAACCCAACAATCATACACGTCAACTGCCTATCCTAGATCAAATACACCAATGGAATATTCGATTTGATAATGGTAAAGACCCCATTGGATTCGTTGAAAGGGTCGAAGAATTAGCGGAAATGTACGCAGTGGATTTAAATCAGTTAACAAAAATTATGCCGGAATTGCTCCAAGAAAAAGCTTTAATCTGGTTGAGGAATAATCACGGCCAGTGGGCCACATGGAGTGAATTCAAACAAGACTTTTTAAACTTCTTTCTGCCACCACGGTATTTCGAATTGCTGGATGATGAAATCAGAAAGAGAACGCAGCGACACCGAGAACCATTTAAGGAATATGTGTTGGCCATTCAAAATTTAATGCAACATACCAGCATGACGGAGGAACAAAAATTAGAGAGGATTTTTAGAAACTCCCAATCGGATTACCAATGGTATATTCGTCGTAAGGATTTTACATCTTTGCCGGAGTTGATTTCTTTGGCCGATGACCTCGAGTGCATTCCAAATCCAGGACGGCAGGAGCCTCCCCGCCATCAACAGAATTTTAACCAACAAAGTGACCATTCTAAGCATACTTTTTATCGCACAGATCGGGATGATCATCCCCAGAGAAATCCTATTCTGGAAGAATCAAATAAAAGTGGACCTTCTCCGAAACGGAGCCATCAAAATACTACCACTTTTAATTATGAAGGGTACCGCCTGACAGCAACAGTTTTAATAGAAGGACGTTCGGTAACAGCAACCGTCGATACGGGAGCTACCAGCTGCCTCATAAGACGAAAGTTTGCAAAGGGTTTAAAGAAGAATCACATCTACCAACGACAACAAGCGAATGTCATCCTGGCAAATGGAACAAATTTAAACATCACCAAATCTGTTGTATTGCATGTGCAATTTGGAATCCAAAGTTCCGATTGTCCGTTCCTGATAATGCCGCAGCTCAAGGAGGATATTATTTTGGGACTGGAGTTCCTCAAGTTATTTCCCACCACCATTCATTGCGCAGGGTTGAGTGTGAAATTAAGCAAGCCAAACAACCAAATTGAACGGTGTACTATGGTCACTGCAGCGGACAACACACAAATTGAGGTAAGAGCCTCTGTAGTGTCTGCAGAAAATATATTACCCAAACCTAAAGTATTTACTAATGACCTGACTAAGGAACAACAAAGGATTATCGAGGAGTTCTTGGCCGAAGAAGTTTTACTCTTTCAGAAACTAAAAGGTCTGTCATCGATAGCAGAACATAGAATCGTAATGACCGACGACCGTCCCATAAAGCTAAGGTACGCCCCTCGTAATCCTGCAATGCAAGCCGTTATCGATGCCGAGGTAAACAAGCTTATTGACCGAGGCTGTATAGAACCTTCCAAGAGCCCATATAGTTTTCCAATAACTTTGGTTAAAAAGAAAAATGGAGAGTGGCGAACATGTATGGATTTTCGCCAATTGAACAAAAGATCCGTGCCGGACGCATATCGCTTACCCCGGGTTGACACAATTCTGAATCGATTGCGAGATGCCAAATACGTGAGTAGCCTGGACCTCAAAGACGGATACTGGCAAATCCCAATGGCTAAAGAGAGCAGAAAATACACCGCCTTCGCGGTAGCCGGAAAAGGCCTCTATCAATGGAAAGTCATGCCATTCGGGTTGCACTCCGCCCCTGCAACTTTTCAAAGGGCATTGGATAGTGTCATTGGGCCGGAAATGGACCCCCACGCATTTGCTTATCTCGATGATATCATCGTAATTGGTAGAAATTTCGAGGAACATTTACGCAACTTACGAGAAGTATTCCGGAGACTTCGAGCGGCGAATTTAAAGATCAATGTGGACAAATGCGAATTCTTTCGTAAGGAAACCAAATATTTGGGCCACGTCGTCAGCAGTGATGGGATCAAAACAGACCCAGATAAGATTTCTGCCATAGCAGAAATGAAAGCTCCTACATCGGTGAAAGAGGTCCGAAGATTCCTTGGAGTGGCATCTTGGTATCGACGTTTCGTACCACAGTTTGCAACCGTCGCACAGCCCTTAACTTCGCTTCTCAAAAAGGGGAAACACTGGAAATGGGGACCGGAGCAAGAAACCGCATTTGTCACTCTAAAAAGCCGATTGACCCAGGCACCTGTGCTTGCATGTCCGGACTTTTCAAAAACATTCTCACTGCAAACGGATGCCAGCGATTGCGGACTAGGAGTCGTTCTCACGCAGGAACTAGAAGGAGACGAGCGGGTTATTGCCTATGCTAGCCGACATTTGAACCAGGCTGAAAGAAATTACTCTGCCACAGAAAAAGAATGCTTGGCTATAATTTGGGGTATCAGGCAGATGAGGCCGTACCTAGAAGGGTACGAATTTGTAGTCATAACGGATCATCTTGCACTGAAATGGCTCAATTCAATAGAAAGCCCTACTGGCCGACTTGCTCGCTGGGCCCTCGAGCTGCAGCAATATAATTTCACGGTGAGATATAGACGAGGAAAGCAGAATGTTGTTGCCGATGCTCTTTCCAGACAGCCTGTGGAGATGCTGGACCTGGCCACGGTCAAAGAAGATAACAGTTCCTGCCCGTGGATACGTAAACTGAAGCAATCCATCAACAAACAGCCGAAAAAGTACCCAGATTATGCCATTGTGGAGGGTCATGTCTATCGTCATCTACCTAGGCAAGTGAACGACGATGATTGCATCCCGTGGAAACTTTGTGTACCCACATCGTCAAGAGAGCAAGTCCTAAAAGAAAACCACGACAGTGTCACCGGAGGTCACCTGGGCATTCGAAAAACCAGCAACAAAGTGGCAAGTCGGTATTGTTGGCCTGGTATGTTCCAGGATATTAAGCGGTATGTAAGGCGATGTGAATCTTGTCAAAAGTACAAGACAAGCCAACAAAAGCCAGCAGGGGAAATGTTAACAAGGATCCCAGAGGAGCCGTGGGCGACTATTTGCGCAGACTTCGTGGGACCCCTTCCTCGATCCAAGCATGGCAATACAGTGCTCCTTGTAATAATGGATCGATTTTCGAAGTGGACGGAGTTGATACCCCTTCGAAAAGCAACGACCGAGGGTTTGGTAAAGGGTTGCCGAGAGAGAATCATCGCGAGGTATGGAGTTCCAAAAGTTTTGATAACGGACAACGGAACCCAATTTACCAGTCGAATTTTCGAGAAATTCCTGAAAGAAATGGGAATACAACATCAGTTGACGGCGCCGTACACCCCTCAAGAAAACCCGACTGAGAGAACAAACAGAACATTGAAGACTATGATCGCACAGGTGTCGCAGCAGCAGCATAATAAATGGGATGACGCATTGCCTGAAATAATGTTAGCCATCAACACCAGTGCATCAGAGTCCACTGGCTATTCCCCCGCCTACTTGACGCAAGGTAGAGAACCCCGACTACCACAGGCCCTGTACGATCAGGTCACAACTGGAACTGGTGCGCGAATCGTTCAACCGGAAGAGAGAGCACAAGAGCTGAAAGAAATATTTTCTATAGTACGCCGCAACCTTGCTAAAGCTTCGCAGGACCAAAAGAGGCACTACAATCTTCGACGTCGAGCGTGGAAACCCAAAATTGGCGAGAAGGTGCTTGTTCGGCTTCACCCACAGTTGAAGGCAATTGACAACTTCGCTGCAAAGCTGGCTCCAAAATACGGAGGCCCGTATGTAGTGGAACAATTCAAATCGCCAGTCATCGCTGTTGTTCGAGGAAAGAATAATGACATCCGCACCGTACATTTAAGTGGGATGAAGCAGTACTTTGATTGATGAATTTCCTTTTTTTTTACAATCCGTAGAAGAGATTGCCCCGTTATTCATTTGAATTTACTTTGTGATAAGTATTTTGTACCCCATATATGAACTTATGTTTTTTATTCTTTTTGTAGATTGCACAGTATTAGTTCATAACAATTTCATGCAGAAAGAAGCATACTACTGAGTACCACAATACAATTGGTTGAAACGATCGAGCAAGTTAGTCCAATACCCAGAAATTCAAGCGAGCAAAAAAAAAAAAAAAATTCGATCTCATATGGAACGGGTCAATGCACTGATACGCCGAGCTATATTTTTTGAGGAGGGCACCGGTTCTAATACAAGGAGAAACAAAGTAAATCATTCCAATCCTAGTAGAAGCGCGGATGCCGACACCGACAAAAGCGAATCGATGTCATCTCACCATACCCCAAACAAGCCCGGAGTTCAGTCATTCATATCATCGACTTTGAGTGTAAATACCGTTGCACCGTCAAAACCAATGTTACCAGCCAACACTACCTTGAAGAAATATTTGCACCCATCGTTGAATCAGACGCCACCACCAACCATGTCAACACACAACAAGCCTCAGAACCAACCCAAACTAAAAAGTCAGTGTTTGATGAAGCACACGCCAGCTACAACTTTTCTGAAATAACCCACATATCCAAGCTACTGATCAAGCAAGGCAGACAACCTTATCGCATCATTATTTCCAACGACGGGCCGTGAAAGTATTCCTACGAACCTCTGCAGCAGTTACTAATATTCCTTTACATTCGACGTAGTCGAACCAAAGTAGTAATGTCGGAGAATAAAACTATTTGGATGTCATTCCTCTAGACTTCCCTGCTATTGAAAGACAATAACAACGTGTAAGCCCACTACGGGGAACAGAAAGAAATCAGAGGGACGAAGGGAGGCCATGTAACGCCCAAAAGTCACATAGTTCGTTTTTGGGGTTCATTATTTAATCTTCATCATAATTTACACTATGATCCATTACATAGAATTATCATGAATCTTAAATTGTTATGTTCGCGTATGTAAACTAATTTAAGTTATTCATATTATAAAATTATTTATTTAAATTTAACGGTCAGCACAAACCCCCCTAGTGGGAAAGATATAAATTAAATATGGATGTAAATTAAGCAGAGCCCCTAGCGGTACATAGTGGTACTGGAGTGAGGTTTGTCCCTGTCATGTGGTGACAGTTCAGGTGATCGTCGTCGATTGACAGTTGACCTGGCGAAATCGTATAAAAGGAGGTGCCTTTCACATACTCGTGGCAGTCGTCTGTTGATGATTGCTGAGATAAGGTGGTTGGTTAGAAGAAACGGCGCGCAACCTTGGTTGAATTGAGTCGAAGTATTCTAAGCAATATTCCTTGGCTCATAGTGGGGACTGAACCACGGCGACGGGTGGGTGTATAGCAATATACACTATTCTCTAGCTGTGCGACGCGACTGAACCACGGCGACGGGTGGGTGTGTAGCAATACACACTATTCTCTAGCTGTGTTGACGCTACTGTACTACGGCGACGGGTGGGTGTGTAGCAATACACACTATTCTCTAGCTGTGTTGACGTTACTGTACTACGGCGACGGGTGGGTGTATAGCAATATACACTATTCTCTAGCTGTGTTGACGCTACTGTACTACGGCGACGGGTGGGTGTGTAGCAATACACACTATTCTCTAGCTGTGCGACGCGACTGAACCACGGCGACGGGTGGGTGTATAGGAATATACACTATTCTCTAGCTGTGTTGACGCTACTGTACTACGGCGACGGGTGGGTGTGTAGCAATACACACTATTCTCTAGCTGTGCGACGCGACTGAACCACGGCGACGGGTGGGTGTATAGGAATATACACTATTCTCTAGCTGTGCGACGCGACTGAACCACGGCGACGGGTGGGTGTATAGCAATATACACTATTCTCTAGCTGTGTTGACGCTACTGTACTACGGCGACGGGTGGGTGTGTAGAAGTACACACTAGTCTCTAGCTGTGCGGACGAAATACTACACTGGACGTGGATACTCAACCGGGCGCCGTCTGGTTAAGCCGCTGCCACATTATTCGTCGATATTCATCGGGCTGCCGCATTGCCAAGCCGCTGCCACATCCTTCGTCGAACTTCATCGAGCCGCCGCATTTTCAAGCCGCTGCCACATCATTCGTCGATATTCATCGGGCCGCCGCATTTTCAAGCCGCTGCCACATCATTCGTCGATATTCATCGGGCCGCCGCATTGTCAAGCCGCTGCCACCATTTTCGTCGATATTCATCGGGCCGCCGCATTTTCAAGCCGCTGCCACATCATTCGTCGATATTCATCGGGCCGCCGCATTGTTAAGCCGCTGCCACCATTATTCGTCGATATTCATCGGGCTGCCGCATTGTCAAGCAGCTGCCACCATCATTCGTCGATATTCATCGGGCCGCCGCATTTTCAAGCCGCTGCCACCTCATTCGTCGATATTCATCGGGCCGCCGCATTGTCAAGCCGCTGCCACCATTTTCGTCGATATTCTTCGAGCCGCAGCATTGTCAAACCGTTACCGCTACGAGTTATTCACCGTTCACCAACCACATCTACGTTCGTCGATTACCCCATAAATCATATATCATCATCCCTCATCGATCTTCCTGCTCTCATCATTCTAATACAACGGTCACACAAAACTTCGTCATAGATTAATATAATGAGGATTGGATTATGTGTTATGTGTAGTGTAGTGTTAAGTGTTTTTATTAAATAAACTGTTTATAACGTTTTAAGGAAAACAGTGTGCTTCTCTCTCCTGGTTGTTCCCAAATCAAAAATAAATTCTTGTGACGACCCTGGCCCCCGCTGAACCTACCCCAGCTTCAAAGTGAAAACACGTCGTCACAATTAAGAACTTAAAATTTCAACTTAATAATTCAAATTATCTTGGTAATCAGTGAAATTACTATTTGCTTGTGATATCAGTGCAGAAAAATCTTTAAGAGCAGGTAATGTGAACAAATTCTTACATGTGTATCAAATCAGTGATAAAAGTTCGCATTTCTATAGTGGAAAATTCCATCACCCATTTGCTGTGTCTTATTTTTCCAATTCTTCTTCGAGATTTCAACCACACTTTGCACATCTGCCCATAAACAATCCTCAACAAAAGAAACTCCAATATTGGATGGTAAGATCAGATCAATTAAATACTAATCAATCAGTTTGTGACTGACATGTGTTTTCATAGGTTACACGTCCTGAAGATTCCCACAGGTTTCTTGATATCAGATTTTTATGTCGAATTTATTGGGAAGCAACTCTCCATAAATCCTGTCTAAGGCATCAGAGCACAAATTGTATTTTCATCAATGACTGATTTTGACTGATGAAAATACCAACGATAATCCATTGTGGCATTGTGCCTCTAAACCTAATCTATAATAACAACAACAAAGAAGGTTATCTCCCATGTGTGATCCCATAATATGATGAACCCCAGTATCAAATAACGACCAAAATATGAAAGTGCACAATTGCCAGGCTAATGAAAACATAATTTACTAATGAGGCGATCATACGCCCATCAATATCTGCATAATTTCTATTTACACGTAAATGAGCCAAAATATAGGCCTAATGCATAAGTATCATACATTACTTTAATCACATTACGTTAGTACTATTACTATTAAATCATAACTAAGTTACAGACGCATGTACTTCATACAGAAATCAATGCAAATATCACCATCATTACACGTTAACTAAATCATTATCACATAGAAACGAAGTCCAGCACAACGTCTGCAGAAGGCCTTCTACAAGATACGTAGTGTGTGGGGTAAGTCATTTACAACGAATTTATTTGTTTTTGCATTGATTCAGTATAGTGGATCGTAGACAATGAGAGAGATCATATTAAATTGTTATTATTGCTTAGGTTCCACCACCTGCTTGTTTTACGTTCTATGAGAACCAATTGGAACACATTCATTGATAAATTCTCTCATTGTCCACTACATCCAATATTTCATTCATAAAATTTTATGAGTTCTAAATTATATTGAATGATATTTTGTATTAACCCCTTAAGGGCCAACGTACATTTTACCTATTTGCATTATTTTATTATATTTAATACATATAATTTTCCTCTTTTTGCACTTAAATAATATGTGAACTCCTCCAAATATAAATTAGGTATAAATAGCCTTAATCAATATATTCCTAAAACACAACTGTTAAAGTTCAAATAAAATAAACTTCATAAAAATACATTCACTATCCACTTTCCGTAATTTGTCATAATACTTTTTTATCCAACTTTGAATTTTCGTTCAAAGTTGGTGATGACAAATTACAGCGAGTAAGATCTGTCAATTTACGCGGCTCTTGTGACATCTAAGCTCTCTCGTTACTTTTAATTGTAACTTGTTTTTCGGATTTTCGTCCATCAACAACAGCAACACCATTGTAAATACAAGGTAATCTATATTAGTTCTTCGACTAATATATTAATAAAACCGCCAATTTTATTATAAAAAGAAATTACTGCCTTTTATTTGGTTTTTCTTTTCTTTTATTTTCACTGCTCCGCAACATTTTGGTCACTTCGAGCCTGGATACGTGCTTTCAGCAACAAAAACTAATAAGGCTCTTCTTCTTTCCCTTTTACAAGGTTTGACTTCGTCAACAACAACAAGAAGTATTTGCGCCTAACAACATCAACACTCGCAGTTGTCTTCATCCTATCATCTTTTAATTTTCATTAAAATCATCCATTCATCACTAAAATGTACGTACCGTCATTTAGTGAGCATTTACCGCGAGTGTTTTCTCTTAATATTCAAAAATAAATCGAAAAAATATTCGTAAAACAAAAACAACTACAGTGCTTAACTACGGTCGTTTTACAAGTGTCCGTCGGTAAACGTATTTGTTGTTATAATTTCCAACAGTGCCGGTTTCGTATCGTGTGTAATAATTCTCTTCAAGAATATTACACTCTTAATTACGATATACGCGTAAACATACATACATAAAAAGTGAGAAATAAAATAAGTAAACAGTGGTCAGTGATCATATTGTGTGGTGTTTAGTTATTGTGTGATTATTGGCACAAAAGAAAATAAAAATACACTAACAACATTCATATTGGTTCATATACGATCACTATCAGTGCTGCAAACATTGTGGTTGGTTAGTTCTTGAGTAATCGGTAACCACCCACAAGGTATAATAAGTCAGGTCACTCTAAAAGTGAAAATTTTATTTTTCGAAAAAAAAATATATATATATATATTTTTTGATTTGATTAAAAATCGATACGGTTCTGTTGGAAATTCGGAACGGTATAAAATATACCCTACAATCGGTCGTATCAAAAATTAATAATAATTTTCGTTATTATTATAATATAAATACGATTTTATTCGAATTTTTTGAATATTTTAATATTTATTTAAATTTCTCTTTCTATATTTTGAAAATTTATTTATTTTTTTTTGACCTGTAGAGTGCATCTTACAGTCCGTGCACCCTACAATCGGTAAAAAATATTGAAATAATAATTGAATTTTGCGATTTTTGGCATAATTGTTTATCTTTTTTGATTATTTCTTTTCGGAAATAATTGTTTTGTGTATATTTCTATACATAAATCTACAAACCGTGTATTTTTCGATACACAGTGAGAATATTTGTTCATTTTTTCCTACACTGAGGAAAAATTACTTACAGTTTTTATTAATTTTCGTTGATATTTTCGCCTGAACTGTAATAAAAAGTTTCTTAACCTTGTTTGGTGTTGCTTTTGTTAGTATTCGCTAACAAATAAAATAAATTTTCTGAATTTTTGAAGCTTTCCTCTCAATTTTCGTTGAGATTTGTTCAATATCATTTGATTGGTGTTGAAATTCTTACAGCTTTTGATTTTTCAAATCGATTTTCTACCTTTTGCTTTCATTGATTATCATTTCTTGAACTTTTTTTGTCGTTCAAATATGTCTCTCTCTCCACTCGATTGCTTCATCAGGGCATCTGATGCTATCGTACAATTTGAAGCTTTCTTCAATTCTCTCCGAGATGAAGAGTTGGATATTTATATATTAGAAGTTCAGTCTTCTGAGGCTAAATCGCTATGGGATAAAGTGAAAGAAACGTATGACCAATGCCTTGCTTCTATTCAACTGTCGGGTGAGGTCCAAGAAAACCTTGAATCAGCCCAAAGCAAATACCTTGTTGCTTATAAGGCATATGTCAACGTCATCGCTACAGCAAATCGAAAATTAGATCAGTTTCGTTCATCGCAGAAGAATTCAAATTCTTCTTTAGCACAAAATGTGGCTTACCAGCCATCTTTGAATTCTGATCGTTTATCCCAAATCCATCCTCCATCGAACTTTAATACTAATTTTACTAGTACTCCTAGAAGAGATGCCATTCCCCCTGAAGATGCTTTATCTATGTCTGGTGTTTCACACCAAACGGGAAGGTCAGCTGAGGTTTCCGCCTCAAATGACCGTGTTATGCATAGTTTAAATCTTCCACCTTGCGACATTGATGTTTTTAGTGGTGATTTTCTGTCTTGGCCCACATTCAGGGATCTTTTTTCTGTTGTGTATATCGACAACAGCCGCCTTAGCGATATCGAGAAATTATGTTATTTGCTCAAGAAAACTAGTGGTGAAGCAAAAGACATAGTTTCAAAGTTCCCGCTGACACACAAGAGTTTCGCTCTTGCGTGGTCAGCATTGAAGGAGACATATGACAATGTTCGAATTTTGGTTAACAACCAACTTAAATTGTTGTTTGACCTTCCGGTCCTGGATACTGAGTCCAGTGCGGGCCTGAAGAATCTTCAGCGCGCAATCAATGGATGCATTTCGGCTATGGCGATCTACGACGTTTCTACGAACGATTGGGATCCCATATTGGTCTTCTTGTGCATTCAAAGATTGCCTAAAACTACCGTCACCATGTGGGAACAGACGGTTAAAGACAAATCAGCATTGTCTGCTTGGAAGGATTTGGATCGTTTTCTTACGGAAAGGATTCAAACCCTTTCTTGTCTCCAGAATATTCGTGGCATAGATTCCTCTAAAAAAGTTGAAAAGAAGGTGCGAGCTCATTTTACAAAGACGGCTCCTTCTTCTTCTTCTCGTGCCCCTGCAGTAAAAACCTGTGTTCTTTGTCCTAAATTAGTACATCCTTTGCGTTTTTGTTCAGAATTTACTAAATTATCCATAGAAGGTCGTTTTTCTGTAATGATGCGTTTCAATTGCTGCATTAATTGTCTGACGGTTGGTCATGATGTTAGGAAATGTGTCAGTAAACATAATTGCGGTAAATGCAACAAGCGACATCACACACTTTTACACCGTGAGAAGTCCTGTTCTGCAAGTTCCGTTCGTACAGCGACTTCGTCGCAATCATCTGGTACTTCATCCTCCGCTCAAACTAACAATGTGAATCCAGATATCCCTTCGACTTCGTCAGGAATATCACACTCTGTCAATAGACAAGTGCACCATGTTTCACAAAACAAAAATGTTGTTCTGGGTACAGCTATGGTGAATCTAATTCATCAAGGCATCACCTATCCTGCTCGTGCCCTTATTGATCCAGCTTCTGAAGCGTCTTTCATTACTGAAAGTCTACAACGTCGCCTTGGTATTTCTACTACGGCGACACAGGCAACAATTTCTGGCATTAATCAAAGTACGTCCACTACATCCCAAAAATTATGTTCGTTGTGTATAGGTTCACCAATTGATACGTCCATATTCTTGGAAATTGCAGCTTTAGTGATTCCCGCTATTTCTGGCAATTTACCATCCTTCTCAATTGGTGAGGACTTGATTTCCCGTTTGCCAAATATTCGTTTGGCTGATAGAAATTTCTTTGAATGTAGAACAGTTGATCTACTACTAGGCGCTGATTTATATCCCAGACTTCTTCTTCAGGGAATTCAATCCAACATCCTAGGTACACTAATGGCACAAAAAATTGTTTTTGGCTGGATCATTACTGGTCCAATTCCATCTTCCAATATTACGGTTTTAACAACCACAATAAATTATCCAGAAGATGATCTTAACAAGACTCTTCTTCGTTTTTGGGAATTGGAAGAACCTCCAAAGCGCGCTATTTTGTCTCCTTCGGACAAATTTTGCGAAGAAAATTTCAAGAGGACGACTCGTCGGGACTTTGATGGCAGATATATTGTCACACTTCCCATCATACCTGAATTCGCAGGTCAACTAGGCCATTCTAGGACCAATTGTTTACGACAATTCTTCCGCAACGAGGCTTCCCTCCTAAGAAAACCACAAATTAAAGTCGTTTACGATGGGGTGGTCAGGGAATATCTAGAATTGGACCACATGAGACTTGTTCCAACTTCTTCAGCAGACTCTTCAGTATGCTACTTGCCTCATCATCCGGTCATTAATCCGGATAAGCCTACAACCAAATTGAGAGTGGTTTTCAACGCCTCAAATAAGACTTCTAATGGGAATAGTCTAAATGATATTCTTTATGTCGGTCCAACCCTTCAATTGGATTTAGTCCTACTCATTCTAAGATGGAGACTTTTCAAATTTGTGTTCAATTGTGACATAACACAAATGTACAGACAAATTCGAGTAGATCCTACTCAAACTCCTCTCCAAAGAATTTTATTTCGGGATTCTCCCCACAAACCGGTTCAAGACTTTGAACTTCAGACCGTAACATTCGGAGTAAATTGTGCTCCATATCTTGCCATTCGGACCTTACTTCAATTGGCCGATGACACAGAGAATGAATTTCCGTTAGCTGCACATATCCTTCGGAAGTGCATGTACGTAGATGACGTCTTGACCGGTTATCACGATTTGGAGACAGCGCAAAAATCCAGAGACCAATTAATTGGTGCTCTTTCTTCCGCCAAATTCGAATTACGGAAATGGACAGCCAATGATCGCAGCATTTTAGAATCGCTTCCTTCAGAGCATCTTTACGACGCTAAGGTTCTTACTTTCGTGGAAGCTAGTAGTTCAAAACCGCTGGGTATTCGGTGGAATGCACAGCTGGACCAATTTTATTTCAGTGTAAACCCACTGGAACACCGGTCCAAATATACTAAACGGGAAGTTTTGTCAACCATCGCCAAATTATTCGATCCGGTAGGGTGGATAGGACCTGTGATAGTTGTAGCAAAAATAATTATGCAACGTATTTGGCTCGACAACATTGGTTGGGATGATTCGCTTCCGTCTTCGACAGAACGCGAATGGGAAAAATTCGTCGAGTCATATCAGGGCGTTAATTCCATTTCCATTCCTCGTTGGGTCCAGTATTCTCCAACTTGTCAAGCAGAACTTCATGTCTTTTCTGATGCCTCAGAAAAGGCATACGCGGGGGTAGCATATATTCGCATTGTTTCTTCTAATGGAGAAATTTTCACAAATTTGCTTTCATGCAAAACAAAAGTAGCTCCCTTGAAGTCTATTTCATTGCCTCGTTTAGAATTATGCGGTGCGGTATTAGCATCCGAACTTCTGAAAGGCATTCTAAACGAGATTGATATTTCATTTCATAAAATTTATTGCTGGACCGACTCAACAATTGTTCTTTCGTGGCTTCAGAAAACTCCATCCACATGGACCACTTTCGTGGCGAATAGGGTTTGTCGTATTCAGGAGAATGTTGGGCAAAATAGGTGGTTCCACGTTCGGTCTGAGGACAATCCTGCAGACTTAGGCAGTCGGGGGCTTTCTCCTTCGGAGCTAGCCTCTTCACAACTTTGGTGGCATGGTCCACACTGGCTAGGTCTGGATAGTTCAAATTGGGACATCCAAAACGTTTCCGTTGACACGGAAGTCGAACTTCGTCCAATAAGAACTCATGTCACTTTCATCAATGACTATGAAGATATTTTAAATCAGTTTTCGTCCCTTGATAGGGCACTCCGTGCCATCGCATGTGTTCTTAGATTCCTCTACAACACGCATCCTGCTCATAGAGGAAAATATCACTTTGAAGGGTCCACTCCTACCAATTCCGAGATTCAGGCAGTCAGATTTCGTCTTGCTGTTTTAGCTCAAAAGGCATATTATCCAGAGGAATACTATGCGTTACTTCATAAAAAGCCACTTCATTCGAAAAGTTCTCTATTGTCGTTAAATCCATTTCTGGATCAAACAGGGGTAATGAGGTTAGATGGACGCCTAGCTCAATCACCAACTCTTTCCACTTCTGAACGGCATCCTATTCTCTTACCCTATCATAGTAGATTCGCAAAACTTTTGGTGGAACAAATTCATATAGAGTCCCTGCACGGAGGAAATCAACTAATGCTTCGTACGCTTCGCTTGGAGTATTGGATTCCTCGTGCTACTTCTTTGATTAGGGCGACAATAAGGCATTGTCGACTGTGCATCTTGGCAAAGAAACGCACTTGTACCCAAATCATGGCATCTCTTCCTCCGGAAAGAACGTCTATTTCTAGACCATTTTCTACAACAGGTATCGATTTCGCTGGTCCATTTGATATCAAATCCTTTTCAGGTAGAGGTTGTAAAATAACAAAAGGTTATGTTTGCGTCTTCGTTTGCTTTTCTACGAAAGCAATTCATTTGGAACCAGCGTCTGATTTATCCACCGCAGCCTTTTTGGCTGCTTTTAATAGGTTTATTTCGCGCCGTGGTTGTCCCAAGACTATCTTCTCGGACAATGGCACCAACTTCGTTGGTGCATCGAGAGAGTTAGAAGGAGAATTTAAGCTTGCGTTAGATGAGATTCGTGCAAAGCTCCGTTCCAAGTTCCAATACCAGGAGCTTTCATGGAAATTTAACCCAGCCGGAGCTCCACATATGGGTGGACTCTGGGAAGCTGCTGTTAAAAGCTTCAAAATCCATTTTAGAAAAATCGCGAAAAATCTCAAATATACGTTTGAGGAGTTTTCAACAATTCTTACAAGAATTGAAGCTTGCTTAAATTCTCGTCCGCTTTGTCCAATGAATGATAGTCTGGATGCTACGGTGGCCCTTACGCCTGGACACTTCCTGATCGGGTCTCCGATCCTTGCTCCTCCAGAGCCCATAATAAATGAATCTCCACTGGATATCGTGAACCGGTATCGAAAACTTAAAGCTCTTTCTCAACAATTCTGCTTTCGGTGGAAAGAAGAATATTTAAAGAGCCTCCACCATCGTTATAAGTGGAAATTTCCGCAACGCGATATTCAACTGGATGATTTGGTAGTCCTTCGACAAGAACATTTACCTCCTACCGCGTGGAAACTCGGTCGCGTCGTGAAAGTCTATCCGGGAGTCGACGGTCATGTTAGAGTCGCGGATGTGAAAACGGAAAGCGGTATCGTAAAACGACCCGTAGTTAAGCTGGTCATTCTGACCAACGACGATTAAATGTTCACCTCTCTTTATCGTGCCATCTCCATCTTTTCACAGACATGGAAAACTTGAGTTCGATGGCCGCTTCCCTTCCCTTTTACAAGGAGGACATCCCAATGTCGGATGAAGAGAGAGGTGTCGATGCCGATATGGTACCTTTGGGGTCTCAGGACTCCGATCTTGGCGGGGTCACGGGAGTCTGCACCGGCACTATCGACCACCACGTCGTTGCCAGCCGAAGCTGCTTCTCCTCTACGGGAGAATTGCACAGCAGCGCTGGCTCCAAACCCGGGATCTGAATCCCAACCGGCAGGAGATACCCCTCAGGTGCTCCTCTTGTGCAATTTTCTAAAAATGACTTGCGAGGAACGTATTCGATTTGTGGTTCAGGGGCATTTCTGCTCCAATTGCTTAGGCAGGTCTCATATCCGACGTGATTGTTTAAGTCGTCATCGTTGTCAGAAGTGTAAAGGTGACCACCACACACTTCTTCATCCAACCAAAACCTCCGTTCCTCAAAGAAATGTCCGCCCTTCGGGTAAAAAAGACAATGCGTCTAATGATCTCCATATGTCGCCTACAACCAAACCGACTTCGTCTGGGCAAAAGTCCTCTAAGAAACGTCAGTCCGCCCCGTCTGGTCCGGTTTTGTCCATGTCTTCGACATCCGTCAGTCCGACTATACAGTCCATACAGCCCATTGTTACCCTGGGGCCAACAATGGTTGTAAAGCTCCTTCTTCCTGATTCTCAGGTAATTGTTCGAGCACTTTTAGACCCATGTGCTGGACATAGCCGTATATGCTCAACGCTGGCTAGAAAGCTTCAGCTCAATCCATTAAAAGTTGGACAGGATTTCTTCTGCCAACTAACCTTACAATCCTGCTATGATTACACCCAACTTGTTCGCGTTTCGGCGAGAAGTATGTCCTTGGAGCATGTGGTCGCGCCTTCGCAGTCAGCTCCGGATTATGTAAAAGACCACTATGCTGGGATACAACTAGCAGATCCCGATTTCCATAAGTCCTCACACATCGGGCTTATTCTAGGTCCGGATGTGTACCCGAAGGTGATGAAATCACAGACTTATTCGAGTCCTGGGTTCCCTTGGGCCCAGCTCACTATTTTTGGTTGGGTGATAACTGGTCCTTGTCCACTGTAGGATCGCCAGAGAAGATCAGGCATCTTCTGGACCTTCGGTCAAGTTGTTTTTGGAGGCAGTCTTCTACTGTCTCAAAAATTGTTTTTTTGAAAAAAGGAAAAAAAAAATACAATAATGAATAAATAAAAAATGCTCAAAATTGACGGTTCCGCCTTGTTATTTATTTATTTAATTGTAGTTTAATTTAGTAGAATTAAGAATATTTTGTTGTAACATGGCTAGATGTTTCAAGGGCGGCGGTAATGTTAAAGTTCAAATAAAATAAACTTCATAAAAATACATTCACTATCCACTTTCCGTAATTTGTCATAATACTTTTTTATCCAACTTTGAATTTTCGTTCAAAGTTGGTGATGACAAATTACAGCGAGTAAGATCTGTCAATTTACGCGGCTCTTGTGACATCTAAGCTCTCTCGTTACTTTTAATTGTAACTTGTTTTTCGGATTTTCGTCCATCAACAACATCCTAGCAACACCATTGTAAATACAAGGTAATCTATATTAGTTCTTCGACTAATATATTAATAAAACCGCCAATTTTATTTTAAAAAGAAATTACTGCCTTTTATTTGGTTTTTCTTTTCTTTTATTTTCACTGCTCCGCAACAGTGAATTCCACATTTATGAATTTGGGTAATAAATTTGTCATTATGAATAATTAATTGCCTTTAACAGTTTACTTATTTTGCCAATGAAGTAGAGTAGGGCTTGGGGTTCTATACAACTTTACATGCCGCATAGAACGACGGATGGTGAGGGTTTTGAGGCATCTCTAACTACATCATTGGAGATTTAATGCCCTTGTTTTCCACTTAGATACCCTATTCACATATAGTTTTTTTCCTTCATTTTTTATTCGAGATTATATTGGGGATGTTGTTTTGTATAATCCGACTTAGCCGTATAGATTTCAAAGCTTATACTACAGGGAGTGTATAATATGATTTGTAATGAAAATCTGATTTATTTAGATGAGGATCCGTACTCACCCCAACCGGCTGACCGCTAGTCAAACAAAGGCTCCCATTGTCCTTTAATCTAAATAAATTTAATGATGACAACTTTATGGAGTTCTTTTACATCGAAATGCATCAAACCCATTCTGGTCATTACAAGATCCTAAATACAAAAATACAGCAAAATTAATTAATGCGGAGGTACCGTTACGAGGACGATATGCTTTAATGGTGAGCTATATTCGCCATACTCAGTGTAATCATACCTATACAAATAAGTAACATCTGTACCAAATTATAGCCGCTTACCTCAATTAGTTTAGGAGTTATTAATTTTTCCCCGCTAGATTTGGATTTCGCCCACAGTGCGATGGTAGGAATATGGTGAATATGGTTGGTCATTTTCACTTATCATTTTAGAAGATACATCGTCAAAGCTCATGATGAGCGTTGAAGTCTCGTGGTCCCAGACGGTTATTGCCCTTCAAAAGGGGGCTAATATCAGGCATATAATTCAGGGCAAAACTATTCATCGGCAGTATCCACATATTTAGCAACTCTACCTCTACAGTTCCGCACTTTATCGCCATTCTATGTATAGGTCGCTATTGTGAAGCTCAAGCGAGATACGTATGTACCGGACATACTGGTGTATAACGAAGACAAGTCGACCTCCTCCGCCTCTTATGCGATCCTTCACAAAACCTTATAATAAGTTCAACGTTTTAAGCTACAGCTGACGGTGAGATTTGTTTCTTGGATCGCAGGCGCCATGTTGTAAATTGCAGGAACGATGTATTTTCGGGTCACAGAACAACAACAAGTGGTGTTAGATGCTGCGTTAGTTGTTGTTGGAGACCGCAGAGGGTGTCACGATGACGACAATGAACGCCAAGTTGGAGATACGCTGGAGATTTTCTGGCACAGCAGACAGCGACACAAGTGGTGAATTTTGTAGAAGGCTCTTTTCTGTGTAAATAGAGTCAGGTAGATTTCTTTTGAATGCATGTGGTCTAAGAATCTATGTTTAAAAATAACCAACTGCCTGTCATTAATAATGGAACAAATGTCGTGCCCAAAATAGTAATGATAAGAAAGGGTCGATAATAAAAGATGTATTTTCCATTATCGACGCTGCATAATGTATTTATAGACACTGCGTGCATTTCTAATGTGCGTTTAAGCAAAGTGTATGTGTATGTGTGGTATTGTTAGTTTGTAAGATTTAGGTTTAAATATTTTGTAGTAAATAAAGAGTCTCTCTAAATCAACGAAGCGAACAACATCGCATCGCGTGTGTGTTTTCATTTTCTTAGTTTATTTTCCTTTGGTTTCTTGGGTGCATTTGTGATGAGACTAGGAGTCGTCTCATCAATAAGTTCTATCGCAGTGGTCCTGTATGTGGCTAAGGCCAGAGCAGCTCGAGGGATTGAATGTGTGTGTTATCTTGCTCACCAGTGATTCTACATGATACCGTCAAGGTTCTTGAGCTTTCGGGTCATTATCTCAGGAAATATTATCTCCACATGGTTAAATGTTTGTAATCAGGACTCCATTGGCTACCTTCGGTACAAATTCCAAACTACTTCTGGAACAGCTCTTAAAATGATTTTCGGTATTATGAGGATTTTAGCTATATTTTTGGACCGACCAACATATAATTTAATATTTAAGGCTCCCAGTGGTCACAAAACATCTTCACCAAAAATTGTCAACATAGGTTCATGTTTTGGCATAGCCCCTATATAACGGTAGCTTCCGATTTTCGGTATTTTGAGGATCTTAGCTACATTTTTGGACCGAACTACCTGAAATTAAATATTTGAGGCTCCCAGTGGTCCCAAAATATTTCCACCAAAAATTGTCAACATAGGTCCTTGTTTTAGCATATCCCCCATATAACGGTACCTTCCGATTTTCGGTATTTTTAGGATCCTAGCTACATTTTGCTTTTCAAAATAGTCGGGCTTAATCCCATAGTCGTTGTTTTAATATTGCATTAAAACAACTTTAATTTATTAGTGGGAAAAAATTGGCGATGTTTACCAAGGGGTAAGGCAGGGAAGACTATAGTTTCAGATCTCGCCACAGATCTTCATCAGTTTCCTTGTTTCCTGTTTTTCAACAAATCGATATTTCGAGGGTTTTAGCTACATATTTGGGCAGAACTATATGTAATTTAAGTTATGTAATTTAATATTTGAGGCTCCCAGTGGTCACAAAATATCTTCAACATAGCTCCATGTTTTGGTATAACCCCCATATAAAGGTACCTTCCAATTTTCGGTTTTTTTGCGGATTTTAGCTACATTTTTGGACCGAAATACCTGTAATTCAATATTTGAAGTGGTACCAAACATCTCCAAAAATTGTCAATATAGGTCGGTCTGTTGGTATAGCCCCATATAACGGTACCTCCCGAGTTTCGTTATTTTAAGGATAGTAGCTGCCAAGAACTTGGGCAGAACTATATGTATTTTAACATTTGAGGTTCTCGGTGGTCGCAAAATATCTCCACCAAAAATTGTCAACATAACTTCATGTTTTGGTATAGCCCCCATATAAAGGTACCTACCGATTTTCGGTATTTTGAGCATTTTAGCTACTTTATTTCCGCCGAACTACATGTAATTTGACATTTAAGGTTCATAATGATCACAAATACCAAGATTGTGAACTTAGGTCCATGTTTTGCTATAGCCCCCATATAACGGTACCTCCCGGTTTTCGGTATTTTGCGGATTTTGGCTATATTTTTGGATCGAACTACCTCTTTTTTAACATTTGAGGTTCTGAGTGATCACAAAATGTCTCCACCATATAAAGGTACCTCCCGATTTTCTGTATTTTCTGGAATTTTGCTACATTTTTGGACAGAACTACCTGCAATTTAACATTTGAGATTCCCAGTGGTCACAAAACATCTCAATAAAAAAATTTTCAACATAGGTACCGATTGAAGACATTGGCGATATTTAGGCATTTAGATATGCTGGGACAAAAAAAAACTTAAAATTGTGGACAGGAAAAAAAAAACGAACAAATATTCCATTCGAACTTAAAGATTTTTTACTTGTTCTTAGTTGTTTCATAGTAGGATGTCTTTTTTATAGGGATGGGTTAGTAACCCGGCGCCGAACCAACGTTTTTCCCGCTCTTATTGTTGAATGCGCGGTACATGTTAGCACACTTCCTTTAACGGAAGTTAAAAGCAGGTGACACCAAGGGGAGACCAGTGTCCACTTGAGAAGAAAGAGCTGCCGTTGTTTGGTATCATACATCCCCAACGTCACCTATTTTCAGTCACTTTAATATACATTTGTTCGTTATCTGTGACGAACTCTACCCCTGAGCTTATCCCAACAACCGAAGGTAACTTGTCGTTACAAGGCTTTTGTTGAAAATACACAAAAAACCTGCTCTGAGTCTTTAAAAAATCACGTAAAGCTATCTTATAAAGAAATCATGACAGTGTACTACGTTTAACATTGTCGGGACTCTCCAAATTTTGCTATTAATTTGTTGTTGATGTTCCTTTCTTGAAAATACTAATTTGACATTTTGTACTTTCTGGTAACACAATCGTAAAGCACAGTCGTAAAGCATATAGGTACAAGTTAACAATCTCTGCAAAACATTCATCCGAAACAAAGTGAAATAAAGAAAACGGTTGCATGTCAAGCATTTGGTTAACCTGACATTAGTGGTTTGTGGGGAAGAAGAATAGGAAGATGAACAATGCGAAATACGAGGACCGAAACTCTTCACAGAATATACATATGTAAATGTGAATACAACAATATTTTGTCTGGCAATAGTAGTTAAAGTTGTGCGCCATCAAGGGTAGATATATAGATTAAGGATATATAGATCTTTACTTTGGTATTGCTCTCAATGGTAACGATTGGCATAAACTTGAATAGTTTGGGTTCCGGTGAATTCGATAATATTTGTTTAACATTAGTGATAGATTTCCGTGAAAAGCTTATATATACATATATTCGTGGAAAATACATATGTGTAGATGGGCAAACATTTTGAAAAGTTTAACATAGCTGAAGCCATGGTTTACCATTTTATAACTCGCGAATTGTGGTTGTGTATTATACAAATTAAATGTTTTTGGATAAAATGAAATATTGCCCTTAAAAGAGTATTTGTGTAGAAGCTGTGGCTATATTAATGTTAAACGGAGGGGGCCCGACAATTTTCCATGGAATTTATTATACCCTCCACCATAATATGGAGGAAATACTCATCGAAGACCCTATAAAGTATATATATTCTTGATCAGGGTAAAATTCTAAGTCGATATATCCATCCGTCTCTTAAAATCAAGACGCAGCTAGCAATTTTTAAGATAGAGCTTTGTAGTTATACCCTCAGCCTTTAGGCTATGAAGGGTATATACACTTTCATACGGGCAAAATGTGCCTCATCGAAATAATGGTTTTAGACCCCAAGTATGTTTGGATGAAATGTGTTTCAGATAATTTGGAGTTGATTCAGCCATGTCCATCCGTCTGTCTGCCTGGCTGGCTGGAGCGCACGATAATATTTTTTCGTAATATTTTGTCTAAACTTAGTTTAAGTTCGAAGATGAGCTATATTGGTCTACTCATTCCGATACCTCCATCACAAAAGTTCGAAAATGTTCGGAAAATTTGTGCGCAAGATAACTCTTGAAGGGAGTAACCGATTTTGTCCATACTTTGCACATCGTGAGATGTATCGGTCAAATCGGTCCACCCCTTCTGGTACCTCCCACACAAAATTTCGGAAAGTTCAGTTTAGGGCCTGCTTTCGAATCGCTTTGATTTTTGTTGTAGCAACTTGTATTCACTACTCCCCTTACGACGGTAGAAGTTTCATCAGGGGCAAGTCCATACTTCCTGAGAAAATAGCCTGAAAGATGAAAAAACCCCTATGACACCGTGTGTACTAGCTGGAGCGCAAGATAACTCTCGAACGGAACTGCCGATTCGGTCCAAAATGTGGCATTCGTAATATTTTGTGCAAACTTAGTTTAAGCTCGAAGATAAGCCATATCGGTTCACTCCTTCAGGTACCTCCCCCACAAAAGTTCACAAATGTTCGGAAAATTGTGCGCACGATAACTCTTTGGTCCATACTTTACACATCCTAATATATCTTCCAGATATAGGCCAGGTTAGAATATCTATATATATAAAAGAGCTTAGTGATAAGTGAGTGAGTAACATGTATATCGCCCAGACGAAACCGCTGAAGCTAGAAAGCTGAAATTTTGACTGTGGGTTGCTGTCGGTGCGTAGGTGTGAGATAAGGCTGGGTTTTTGAAAATTCGAAGTAGAAGGGTACGAAAAGTACCAAAAGGTACTAAATATGGTACCCATTGTATTAGGCAAACGGCAAGAGCTAGAGTTCTGAAATTTGGAATGGATATCACTGATGGATAGTTAGAAAGATGTACCAAAGGGTTTTTGGAAATTCGACCTCTAAGTGTACGAAAAGTACTAAATTTAGTACCAATTGTATATTTTGAAGGGATTTAGCTAGAAACTTGGAATTTTGTATGGAAATTAAGGTTGGAAAGTGGTGTTTATAAAAGGACATGGTTTGTGAAATTAGTACTCATGTGTACGAAAAGTACTAAATGGCTCTAAATTTAGTAGAATTTCGATTTGGGTGAAAGGATAGAGCTGGAAACCTGAAATTTGGAAGTAAGATTACTGACGGAGTATTGGATTGAGATATGGGGGTAGTTTTGGAAATTCGTACTTATGTTTACGAAAAGTACTAAATGGTACTACATTTAGTACAACTTGGATTTGGGTGATCGGAAAGAGCTAGAAACCTGAATTTTGGAATTTGGAATTAAGGTTACTGTTGGAGTGTAAGATTGAGGTAGTTTTGGAAATTCGTACTTAAGGGTACGAAAAGTACTAAATTTGGTACGATTTAGATGAACGGATAGTGCTAGAATCCTGAAATTTGGAATTAAGATTACTGGCGGAGTATTGGATTGAGATATGGCGGTAGTTTTGGAAATTCGTACTTATGTATACGAAAAGTACTAAATGGTACTAAATTTAGTACAACTTGGATTTGGGTGAACGGATAGAGCTAGAAACCTGACATTTGGAATTTGGAACTAAGGTTACTGTTGGAGTGTAGGATTGAGGTAGTTTTGGAAATGCGTACTTATGGGTATTTGGTACAATTAGGAAGTGATACCATATGGTTCTCAATTTGTTGTTGGGTGTAGGGACAGAGCTGGAATTTGTATTTTTAGAGTTAGGGTGAGTATTGGTGTGTAACGTTGGTATGTTTACGAAAAGTACTAAAGAAGTCTAAATGTTGTATCGGGTGTAGGAACGTGTGGAATTCTAAAATTTGTTCTTAGAGTCAATGTTGGTATGTGGTGTTAAGATATAAAGATGTTTTTTTTTTTGAATTTTTGAAATTTTAGGAGGAGGTTTCGCAAATTCTTTGTTATGAATTTATATGTAAATTACTATAATTGGATTTGGGGGAACTGATAGAGCTGGAAAATAGAATCTCCGTTGGTATAAGAAGGTAATTTTTTGAGGTTATACCCAGGTTTACGAAAAGTGCTAAATTTAGTACGATTTTGTTATTGCATGAACGATAATATAAGGAGTTTTTTTAATGCGTACGAGTACAAATTATGAAATTTGGTATGAGGGTCGTTGATGGCTGAAATGATATTGGAAATACCTACTATTAGTTAACGAAAAAGTACTAAATGGTATTGAAATTTGGAATTAAGATTACTGTTGGAGTGGACGATTTAAGTAGCCTTATATTTGCGAAAAGTACTAAATTGTACTTAATGTGATAAAATTTGGATTTGGTGAACGCATCGAGCTAAAATCCTGAAATATAGAATTAAGATTACTGCCAGAGTGAAGCCATTTAAATTCGTACTTTCGTACGAAAATTATTAAATGGTACTAAATTTGGTATGTGAAATTCGGAAATTTGGTATAATATTCGCTGTTATGAATGTCATTGTGGATATGTGTACGTACCATAAGAGGTAGAGCTGAAATTGTGAAATTCGGTATTAGGATAACAGTTGGGGTATATTGTGGAGATAAGGAGGATGATTTGGAAATTCATACAGATTTGGTTTTGGAAGAATACATAGAGCTGTAAATGTGTATCGCTGTAGCGATATAGTTTTTGATATAGGGATGTAATTTTTAAAACTATTACCTATTTTAATTACTAAATTTGGTACCGTTTTGGTGTTGCACAAAGGTATATAGCTGGAATTTAGAATTTTTGTATTAGGTTCTGAGTTAGTGTTTAGATATTGAGCTGGTGTTGGAAATACGGAAATACATTTTCATATCACAAATTCCGAAATTACAACTTCTTCGGTAGGAAAACGTGGATACAACCTTTAAGCTACCCATACCGTTGTAGTGAAACGTGAACTGAAATTTAAAATGTTGACGTGTAGGATGCGATAAGGTATTTCTTATTTTTGGAAATGCGAACTAAAGGTGTACGAACGGTATTTAAATGAAATTAAACATCAATTAAAATAGCTATTGGTACATCAAAATTTTTAGTGTTCGCCATTTTCATATTAAATGTTGTTTATTTGTATATTCTTCCCTTTCCGCATACGAAGTAGCGGACATTTAACTAGTAGACTATATTTGTCCACTCCTTCTGGCACACAAATTTTTGGATAAATTCACTTTAAGACCTGCTCTCGTATCAATTTGATTTTCGTTGAAGCAACTTGTCTTCGCTGCCTCAATTACGACAGTAAAAGTTTTTTCAGGGGCAAGACCATACTTCTTGAGAAAACAGCCCGAAATTTGTAAAAAAAACCCTATGATAGCATATGTAGTGACTGGAGAGCTCGAACCGAATATTGCGTTCGTCCACACATTTTGGATATCGTAATTTTTTTTCGAATATTAGGTGAAATTCGAAAGTGGTGCTTTTAGGTCCACCCCTTCCTTCCGTAGCAAACGATTTGGTCCAAACTTTGGATCTCTAAATATTGTCGAAACTTCGTTTATGTTCAAATTTGGACCCTATCTGTCCAATCCTTGGGGTAGGTACACCCCCTCAAATCTTCAATATTATTGTGTGGTTAAGGGTCTGTTCGAGGATCCTTCCTGTTTATAGCGATAGTATGTTTTTCGTAGGCTAGTATGGTAAAAAAGCCCTATCTATCGATATCCCCGCAAATTTTTGGGCTTTAATCTTATCCATATTTTTGTCGGTTCTCACGCCCAACATTTTAAAAACCCCCCTAAATACATAAGTTTTTTTGGAAAAAAGGGCATTTCAATCCACACAGGCTGAGGGTATATCTCTGTCGGCAAAGCCGACTGATACTTTTTTACTTGTTTGGTATAGAAGTTTATATTACTCCTAGGATGTTTCGTTTTGCAAATGGGCTGTATCGGTCCACGTTTTGATATAGCCCCCATAGAACAGTACCACCCGATTTTAGTATTTTTAAGGTTTTAGCTTCATTATCACATCGAAATGGCTGAAATTTGGTATTTAGTCATCGTTGGGGTCATACAATTTCCCATATGAAATTTGTCAGTATAGGTCCATGACTTCATATAGCCCTTGTAGAACGGTACCTTCCGAATTTCGGTATTTTAAAGTTGTGGCGTCAATATTCCTCTGAAATTTGCTATTTAGTCTTCGTTGGGAGTATAAATCTTTCCCTCAGAATTTTTTCTGTAGGGTTCCACGACTTCATATAGCCCCCATAGAACGTTACCTCCCGCTGTTCGGTATTTTGAAGGTTGTGGCCATAACAACCCACCGAAATGGCTGAAATTTGGTATTTAGTCTACGTTGGAGGTAAAAACCGTTCCGACTGAAATTCGTCGGTATAGGTCCGCGTTTTGACATAGCCTCAATAAAACGGTTCCTTCCGATTTTCGTAATTCTGAAGGTTGTGACGTCAATATTCCACCGAAATGACAGAAATTTGTTATTTAGTCTTCCATGGGGTTATTTTAGTTATTCCAGAAGATAATTATCAGTATAGGGGCCATTATTATATGTGTTCTTTTACTATCTGATGGATTTGAAAACGCAAAATAAACTAATTTGGCGGATTTAAAAATATAATATTTACATTGAATGTTAATGCCAAGAAGCTCCTCTTTGAAATTCAATCATCACTTATAACTTTTGGTTAATTGGATCCAAAATAATCCAAAATATAACAATAGAAGACTTATAATAATGGGGGTAGGTCTTCTAATATCATCATAGAAGCGTACCTCTTGATTTTTGGTATTTTGAAGATTATAGCCACATTATCTTACCAAAATATCGTAAATTTGTCATTTAGTCTTCTTTGAGTCTAAAAATTTTCCGCCAGAAATTTGTCGGTATAGATTGACGTTTTGATATAGCCCCCATAGAACGGTACCTCCTAAATTTCTGTATTTTAACGGTCAGCCACATTGTTTTACCGAAATTGCTGCCATTTGGTATTTAGTCTTCTTCATACACGAAAGGCAATTAATTGTTTCATTTTACTTCAATTCAACTCGTGGTGGAGGGTATAACAAATTCGACCGGGCCAAACTTAATGCCAGGCGCCATTTAAAAATTGTTTGGACAGTTTGACAGTTTTTAGCCTATAGTCCATATTTACATTAGGTAATTTCCTTGCGGCAATTGTCAGTTTGTTGATGAGAGAGGGTGTTGAGAGGCAAAGGGTTACCATATGCCTCACCTGTCTCTCCTACAAAATGACAATTGCCGCAAGTAAACTCGCCCAATGTAAATTGGGACTATGGACATACGTACTCAGTACAGTTTGTCATACGACCTTGTGTTGTATTGCTTACAGTGACTTGAAAAAATCACATAGAAAAAAAATGGAATTTACTTGTGAACATTTTCGTCCGATAATTTTTACAATTTTTGACGTGGATAATCACGGAAAAAGTTCATCGATCAAATTAAATCGTGGTATGACGATAAAGGGCCAAGGGATATAGCACAATGAAAAACTGGTTTAATGAATTCAATCGTGACCAACCCTAGCCAAAAAACGAAGGTCGTGAGGGTCGCCCAATATCGGCCGTTGTGCAGGAAAAAAATTAAGCCCTGCCTGAACGGATAGTTCAAGATCGTCATATTATATGTATATCGTGAGATATAGGCATCCTTGGGCATTTTTTCCACCAACTAATATTTGATATTGCATGAACACCTGGCCACAAAAATGGATTTTTCTCGCTGGATCCAGCAAAATTGGTCAATCACCCAAGAAAGGCTCTTGTGGATTTGTTGAAAGAAATTTTGAACAAAAACAATCGCGGTGATTCAAACGACATATATAAGATTGTCAGAGACGACGAATCTTAGATCTATGCTTAGGAGCCCGAAACAAAATAGAAATCGACCGTTTGGGTCTTCGAAATCAAGCCTAATCCAACGAAAGTTGTTCACTGAAGCAGACCTTCGAAGCAAATGGTCGCCTGTTTTATTGGCAAAACTGACCGTGTGGCGACTATACGGCTTGAGAAATGTAGGAGGTTAATTCTGAGTGTTACAGTACAATTTGTTGTAGGAATTCGAAAAACGAACAGGAGAAGGCGAATCAAGACAATGCGAGCTCTCACACATCGATTCATACCAGCGCCTGTATGACCGGACAAAACGGGGAATTGATGGGTCATGCGCCGTACAGCCCTGACTGGGGATCCAATGACTTCATTGGATTGCAGCACATCAAATTACAAGGCGTGGTCAACGATTTTCGTCGCCAGAAGATGCCGTAAAAGCGTTCAAAAACTATGTTTAGGAGGTGTCTCAATGAAGCCACTGAAAACAACCCAACGCATGGTCGCATGTTAAACAATCCAGGGTACGCTTAGGCCAAAAACTGTCAATTCTTCAAAAAAAAAAAAAAAAAAAAAAATAAATCAAATGACGCCTGGCGGCACTGCGTGTTGCCTAGGCCAGAAGGGTTTTTAGTGCTCCTCGTATGCAGTTCCTCAGCAAAATATTACCGTATATTTTTCAGAAATTTTTAACTAATTGTTCCAGAAATACTCATAACTTCGTTAATATTGGTCCACATATTAATTTTTTTATAAGCTATCCAATAAACAAGTAAAAAAGTATCGGTTGGTTTTGCCGACAGAGATATACCCTCAGCCTGTGTACATCGAAACAATTTTTTCCCAAAAAAAAAACGTATGTATTTTGGGGGGTTTTAAAAATGTTGGGCGTATGAACCGACGGAGGAGATACTCAAAGGAATGGATCGACATAAACCATTATGGAAGTGGATCCCCAGCCACTACATATGTACCTGAAGGAGTGTACCGATATGGTTAATCTTCGAACATAAAATATGTTTGGACAAAATATTACTAAGACAAAATTTTGGACCGAATCGGTAGATCCGTTCGAGAGCTATCTTGCACTCCAACCACTACACACGGTGTCATAGGTGTTTTTTGCGACTTTCAGGCTATTTTCTCAGGAAGTATGAACTTGCCCCTGATGAAACTTGTACCTTCGTATGGGGGGCAGTGAATACAAGCTGTTACAACAAAAATAAAAGCGATTTGAGTGCAGGTCCTAAACTGAACTTATCCGAAATTTTGTGTGGGAGGTACCCGAAGAAGTGGACCGATTGAGTCCATATTTGAACCTCATCTAAGTCTGGCAGGCATTTCCCGATGTGCAAAGTATGGACTAAATCGGTTACTCTCTTCAAGAGTTATCGTACGTAAAAATGTTCCGAACATTTTCGAACTTTTGTGGTGAAGCCAGACAGACAGACGGACGGACATGATTAAATCAACTCCAAACTGTCTGAAACACATTTCGTCCAAACATACTTGGGTCGTAAACCATTATTTCGATGAGGCACATTTTGCCCGTAGGAAAGTGTAGCATAAATGCTGAGGGTATAAAAATAGGAAAAAATTGAAATATATATCGACACCTCCAAATAATAAGTAGAGTATTGAGAAGGATTCAGAATCAATTAAAAAACTCAAATTACAAGTCATATAGTAATTAAAAGTATCATATTACATATCTTAAGTAAACAAATGGGGTGACCGTGGGAAATTCTTGGAATTCCTTATGCTGGGGGGGAAGCATGTCCACTATCAACGTGGGTGGCTTCGTTTGTCCGTCCGTCTGTCCGTAAGCATGCTGAATCGTGTTCATGATCAACGTGGGTGGCTTCGTTTGTCCGTCCGTCTGTCTGTTGATTGATCTAATTATGAAGCATTGACCATTGTTGAGGCATTGTGTTTATTGTATGTTTGTGTGTATGTCGTTTGGTTCCTTTTGCTTTGCATTGGATCAGCAGCCACGATAGCTTTATTATATGTTTGTGTGTATGTCGTTTGGCTCCTTTTGTTTAGCATTGGATCAGCAGCCACGATAGCTTTATTGTATGTTTGTGTGTATGTCATTTGGTTCTTTTGCTTTACTTTAAGTCAGACGACAAGTGTACTGAGTATTTGCTGTGTTTGAATATGAATTCGATCGATCTTCTCGATTTGTTTATTATTATTATTCGATGAAGGCGACAAAATCTTTAATATTGAATTGAAGGGTGGATTGAATTTTTGGTTGCTTCAAATTGATCTTTGCAATGGATTTGGATATGTATGCAAATATGATTGAGAGAGTTAAGGGGGAGTTGTGTTTATTGTATGTTTGTGTGTATGTCGTTTGGTTCTTTTGCTTTGAAATGGATCAGCAGTCACAACAGCTAAAGTACATGGGTTGCTACTGTGTGTTTGTATGTATTCCGTATGATTCCTTTGCTTTGGATTGGATCAGCATCCACGATAGCTTCATTATATGTTTGTGTGTATGTCGTTTGGTTCTTTTGCTTTACTTTAAGTCAGAGGACAAGTGTACTGAGTATTTACTGAGTGTTTGAATATGAATTCGATCGATCTTCTCGATTTGTTTGTTATTGTTTGATCTTAATATTTAATTGAAGGGTAGATTGAATTTTTGGTTGCTTCAAATTGATCTTGTCAATGGATTTGGATATGAATGCAAATATGATTAGGGAAGTTAAGGGGGAAAGGGGAACCAATGTGTACAAATGAGAAATCGATGACCATTGTTGAGGCATAGCGCTTGTGGTGGTACACTGGAAAAATATGTATGCATGTGTAACCGTGGGAAATTCTTGGAATTCCGTCCGTCCGCGTGACCGTGGGAACTTTTTTGGAATTCCGTTTGTCCGTCCGTCTGCTGACCGTGGGAACTTTTGGAATTCCGTTTGTCCGTCCGTATGTCCGTGGGCATGCTTAATCGTGTCCATGATCAATGGTCCTGTTTGTCCCTCCTTTTGTCAGTTCATTGATCTAATTTCCTAATGTTATGAAATAAATGACGACATCAGTTGGGTTTAAATAAAAAATGAATGAAACTGTACTCAAAAAGAATTTCTTTGAGTGCATAAATCGAAACAATCCAAATGAATTCATTTAGATCTTTTCGATTTTTTTATTTCAGAAGTCAAGTAAAGAATTAGCAAAAACTTGAATATTGGATTGAAGGGATGGTTTGGGATATTAAAGCATATGTGGGTGCGTGTGTATGTTTGATTCTTTGCAGTTATGAGGAATGTATTGACATTAAGTTCTAGCAATTTGTTATGAGTAAGAGGTTGAAAGGGGAGGCAAGCATCGAATGCTTTAAGATTAACTAGAGCATTAACCATATGTTTGTATGAATATTGCCCTTCGATTGAAGCAGTGACCATTGTTGAGGCAATCAGTTTATATATATGTTTGTGTGTATGCAGTATGATTCCTTTGCTTTGCATTGGATCAGCAGCCACGATCGCTTTATTTTATGTTTGTGTGTATGTCGTTTGGTTCTTTTTCCATTCCTTTTAATCAGCAGGCGTAATTGTCGCCTTTAACGAAAGCAAAAGGCGACAAGTGCCTGGGGCTATATGCTGAGTTTGAATATGAATTCGATTCTCTTTTCGATTTGTTTGTTATTGTTTGATCTTAATATTTAATTGAAGGATGGATTGAATTTTTGGTTGCTTCAAATTGATCTTGTCAATGGATTTGGATATGAATGCAAATATGATTAGGGAAGTTAAGGGGGAAAGGGGAACCAATGTGTACAAATGAGAAATCGATGACCATTGTTGAGGTATAGCGTTTGTATGTACGTCAGTCCAGCTTCCTTTAAATTTATGCTGTGTATGTTTGCATTAAACCAAAAGGAGGAATCATTGAACTTTCATTCAGTATTACACAATATCGGATTTGTTTTGATTAAATGTTATGAATCTGGGTTATTGGACCACACAACGTCTGATTCTTTGATCACTGTATGTATGTATATACATATATGCATATATTTTGTCGTCTTGAACTTGAAAAGGAATATATTTTTAATATAGAAAATGCTGAGCATATTTAATGTAAACAAATAAAGTGTTTAAAAGCGAAGGAAGTTTTAGAAAAATTATTCAGTTTCTAAAAATTATCGTACGTGTATCTCATCATCTTAAAAGTACAAAATATGTCAGTGCCAGTTTCAAAGGACGATTCAATCTTCCGTTTGCAACAACAGCATTTACTCCAGGACAGCATCGGTGACGCATACTTAAGTAGAGTAATGGAGAACTATGAATTTACATCCATGTTGCGGAACAATTTTTTAAACGATATTGCTGGAGATCAATACTGCATACATGTAATTATGAGTTACGAGTTAGAAATTTTGAGAAAGGGTCTCCCGGAGAAGCCTAAAATCCTGAAGGTAGAGGAATTGCCGACTGTATCACCATTGATTTTAAGCGATATTGACAGCTATATAAAAGAACATCTAAACGCACTTCTAAACATAGCTTGTAGAGTAGAGGATAACAATATAAATAGCTTTTTAATAAAGTTTTTAAACACTTATAAATAAAATCAATTTCGAAAATAAATATAATCTCTTCTTTTTTTAATGGGGGGAAGGTTGGGTTGGGTGGAAGGGTTGCGAAATCCATGTTTAATAGAAATCAATCTTTACAAATAAGATATCGACAAGAACTTTTAGTTGGCTTAACATATGTATGCCCAATTAATTTCACAATATTGTGAAATTCATGTTTTAGCATACTACAGTTTTCGTATAAAAAGCAAATAATCTTAAATAAGCTTCAATGTATACCCAATTAATTTCACAAGTTTGTGAAATTATTGATGATGGTCAGGTTTGTTCGTCTTTTGAATTTCATAATGCTATGAGTTGAGATGAATGTCAGAGTTTCTCATATTGCAACAAAAACCCAAGAATAAACTTTGAAACTGGCACTGACATATTTTGTACTTTTAAGATGATGAGATACACGTACGATAATTTTTAGAAACTGAATAATTTTTCTAAAACTTCCTTCGCTTTTAAACACTTTATTTGTTTACATTAAATATGCTCAGCATTTTCTATATTAAAAATATATTCCTTTTCAAGTTCAAGACGACAAAATATATGCATATATGTATATACATACATACAGTGTTCAAAGAATCAGACGTTGTGTGGTCCAATAACCCAGATTCATAACATTTAATCAAAACAAATCCGATATTGTGTAATACTGAATGAAAGTTCAATGATTCCTCCTTTTGGTTTAATGCAAACATACACAGCATAAATTTAAAGGAAGCTGGACTGACGTACATACAAACGCTATACCTCAACAATGGTCATCGATTTCTCATTTGTACACATTGGTTCCCCTTTCCCCCTTAACTTCCCTAATCATATTTGCATTCATATCCAAATCCATTGACAAGATCAATTTGAAGCAACCAAAAATTCAATCCATCCTTCAATTAAATATTAAGATCAAACAATAACAAACAAATCGAGAAGAGAATCGAATTCATATTCAAACACAGCAGATAGCCCCAGGCACTTGTCGCCTTTTGCTTTCGTTAAAGGCGACAATTACGCCTGCTGATTAAAAGGAATGGAAAAAGAACCAAACGACATACACACAAACATAAAATAAAGCGATCGTGGCTGCTGATCCAATGCAAAGCAAAGGAATCATACTGCATACACACAAACATATATATATAAACTGATTGCCTCAACAATGGTCACCTCTCAACCTCTTACTCATAACAAATTGCTAGAACTTAATGTCAATACATTCCTCATAACTGCAAAGAATCAAACATACACACGCACCCACATATGCTTTAATATCCCAAACCATCCCTTCAATCCAATATTCAAGTTTTTGCTAATTCTTTACTTGACTTCTGAAATAAAAAAATCGAAAAGATCCAAATGAATTCATTTGGATTGTTTCGATTTATGCACTCAAAGAAATTCTTTTTGAGTACAGTTTCATTCATTTTTTATTTAAACCCAACTGATGACGTCATTTATTTCATAACATTAGGAAATTAGATCAATGAACTGACAAAAGGAGGGACAAACAGGACCATTGATCATTTACACGATTAAGCATGCCCACGGACAGACGGACGGACAAACGGAATTCGAAAAGTTCCCACGGTCAGCAGACGGACGGACAAACGGAATTCCAAAAAAGTTCCCACGGTCACGCGGACGGACGGACGGAATTCCAAGAATTTCCCACGGTTACACATGCATACATATTTTTCCAGTGTACCACCACAAGCGCTATGCCTCAACAATGGTCATCGATTTCTCATTTGTACACATTGGTTCCCCTTTCCCCCTTAACTCTCCCAATCATATTTGCATTCATATCCAAATCCATTGACAAGATCAATTTGAAGCAACCAAAAATTCAATCTACCCTTCAATTAAATATTAAAGACATTGTCGCCTTCATCGAATAATAATAAACAAATCGAGAAGATCGATCGAATTCATATTCAAACACTCAGTAAATACTCAGTACACTTGTCCTCTGACTTAAAGTAAAGCAAAAGAACCAAACGACATACACACAAACATATAATGAAGCTATCGTGGCTGCTGATCCAATGCAAAGCAAAGGGAACCAAACGACATACATACAATCACACAGTAGCCACCCAGGCACTTTAGCTGTTGTGACTGCTGATCCATTTCAAAGCAAAAGAACCAAACGACATACACACAAACATACAATAAACACAATGCCTCAACAATGGTCAATGCTTCATAATTAGATCAATCAACAGACAGACGGACAAACGAGACCACCCACATTGATCATGGACACGATCCAGCATGCTTACGGACAGACGGACGGACAAACGAAGCCACCCACGTTGATAGTGGACATGCTTCCCCCAAGCATAAGGAATTCCAAGAATTTCCCACGGTCACCCCATCTCATGGTATGCTGTTTGTTTACTTTATAAATGAGTCTGCGACCCTTTTTACCCCATTTGTTTACTTAAGATATGTAATTTGATACTTTTAATTACTATATGACTTGTAATTTGAGATTTTTAATTGATTCTGAATCCTTCTCAATACTCTACTATAATAGTATGCTAAGTCTAAAAAGTGAGTTTTGCAGGAGAAGCTCTCAAAGTTTGGAAATTTTTTTGAACTTCAGTACTAAGTTAAGTCAATATTTGTTTATAACTTCTGTTCGGATTGACCGATCATTACCAAAAGTAGACAGAATTTAAGTTAAAGGACGTTCGACACCTCCAAACAATAGTTTGCTAATTCTGAAAAGCGAGTTTTGCAGGACAAGCTCTAAAAGTTTGGAAATTTCTTTGACCTTCAGTACTATGCTTAGTAAATATTTGTTTATAACTTCTGTTCGGATTGAATTTAAGTTAAAGGACGTTAAATATGAAAACATGCTAAGTCGACTTAGCATACTATTGTTTGGAGGCGTCGATATGTATAATTAAAACAATATATCAATTTCAAACAACTAAATTTTGGTCTATAAAAACTCGTATCGATTTCATTAACTTTTACGCATACCATAATAATTTCTGATTTAAAAAAAGTGTCTCCACACATTTTCGTGAAGATCATAAAATTCAGTTACCCTCGTATTTAAATATGCCATTTTGTTTATTTTTGTTTTCGTTGTTGTTGTTTATTTTTTTGAGAAAAAGAAATCTTCCTTTGGAAATGAAGTCAACAAGATGCGACATAACAAACAAGATGACTTAAATTTCAAATGGTAAGATATCGTGGCTCGCATGTTTACGTTTTGCCAGCAGCAGCGAGTACAACATGACAGCTATTCGCAACGTGCATACATACATACCTGCAGACATATGTATACCAACATACCTGAACGTTACCACTTGCTTTTGAATATGTAGCACTAAGTATTTTGAAATAAACACAGACATACATAGATGGGTTCATTGTAATCCACTTTAAGGAAATGGCGGATAGGTTTATTGGGGTGTATTCAAATAACCAAAATATGCTACGAAAAATATTACAACTAAATTCTTCAACATTTGTATTAACTGCGTCCATGTCCCGTACGAAAGACCACTCAATCCCACAGTGGAAAAGTTGTTCGATACCGGATTGACCAGGACAACACAACAAACAAAACCTGTGTTCCGGCCAGCAGATGCCACCTCAGTGTATACATGCTTGTTTCGTTTTTCTATGTTGGGAGCAGCATATAACGGAATGTCTGCTCTGAATTCTGATTCCAGATACTTTTGGAAAACCCAGGACCAAATTATAACTGCTCAGTTCGTCGCCTCCGCATCCACCACACTTAAACTTAGGTCAGATGCAATAGATGTCGGGAGAGAGTGTACTTCAAGGGTTGTTCTGTATTCCTCCATGCGAAGATGAGTCCTCGTCGTCATCGGAATACGCGACTCCCTGCAGTCCCCCAACGGAAGACGCACACGCAGCACTTAATACCAGTCGTTTTTGTTCCAATCCCTGAAAATGCATTCTTTTTCAATTTAAATGTAATGAACACCGACGGAGCAGCAAAACCAAGCTCAGCAAACAACTGAAGCTTACAGCGTTGTGATGGTTACAACCTACTGAGGCAGCGTCGCACCAGAAGTGGAGGTGGCGCATTAGCTTTCCTATTGCACCAATCTGTTTAATACAGACCTATCCAAAGAGGAAGCCGGTCGGCTGAAAATCGCCGCCGCCGATTTCGTCTGCTGAAATCGGCTAAAATTCGCCGACGTCAAATCGGGAAAGAGGCACGCGCCGATATTTTTAGACAAAATCCATAAAATTTCAGCTATTCCGAGTTTGTATTTCTGGATTTTAGTAGTTTTCCACAATTTTTCAAATAAGTCGCGAGTGGGTAAACATGAGCGAGCGAGCCGAAAAAACCGTCGACTTCGTTGTTTGGACCTATCTCGCTTGTACCTGACTCTAAAAATCCGTATATGAAATTTATTGGCATAGCAGTCAGGTGTAGAACTCTCGGTAGAGTTGTTGAACGTATACATAGCTGTACCCCAGGTTATAGGCCCATTACTAACATAACTGCTGGCCTTGGGGGACATTTATGCTCATCATGAGATGGAGCATTCGGTCCTCGGAAACAAGAGTGGTATAGTGCTGGTTGTGCAGATTGATAGCTGTACGTCAATGAGGACGCCCAACCAGAATTAGCGGAAAGTGTCACAGTTCGCCAGACATAACCATCGTCTGACAATTGACGTCACCTGGTAACTCGTCGCTTCTCTTGGATCAGATCAGATCTCCCCATAATTGTATTCATCAGCAGACCATCCGATTGCATCACTTTCGAACGCCGCATTTTCATCAATCATGGGAATGCTAATTGGCCGAATGTCAGAAATTTCACTAATCATCGCTTCAGAGATCTGCCCAACCCTTTTGACGTTCGGGTAGCAAAAAGGACGTTCCGAGACATCATCACTACGCAAACGCTTACCATATATCTGCAGGTCGATTATCCGAAATGAAACCAAACTTCCCAGCAGAGGCGATGGAATTAGCAAATGAGCGTGATGAGCTCGTCGTACTAACCTCAATTGGTCAAATCATCTGAAGAGTTGCAGTAGGTCTTAAAGTGAACTTATCCGAAAATTTGTGCGAGAGGTACCAGAAAGAGTAGACAAATATAGTCCATATTCGAACCTGATCTATATCTGGTAGATATATTAGGATGTGCAAAGTATGGATTACATCGGTCAATCCCTTCAAGAGTTATCGCGCGCAAAATTTTCCCGAACGTTTTTGAAGTTTTGTGGGGGAGGTACCTGAAGGAGTGGACCGATATAGCCCATCTTCGAACTTAAACTATGTTTTGATAAAATATTACGAAGGCCAAATTTTGGACCGAATCGACAGATCCGTTCGAGAATTATCTTCCGCTCCAACCACTACACAAGGTGTCATAGGGGCTTTTTGCACCTTTCCGGCCATTTTCGCAGGTAATATGGACTTGCCCCTGGTGAAACTTGTACCGTCGTAAGGGGGAAGTAAATACAAGTTGCTGCAACAAAAATCAAAAATCAAAAACCCGAAGGAGTGGGCCGATTGAGTCCATATTGGAATCTCATCTAAGTCTGGTAGAAATTTCACGATGTGCAAAGTATGGACCAAATCGGTTACTCCCTTCAAGAGTTATCGTGCCCACAAATTTAACGAACATTTTGGAACTTTTGTGGGGGAGGGAGTGGACCGATATAGCTCATCTTCGAACTTAAACTAAGTTTGGACTAAACAGTACGAAAGCCAAAATTTGAACCGAATCGGTTCCTCCGTTCGTGCTCACCAGCCAGCCAGACAGACAGACGGACGGACATTGCTAAATCAACTCCAAATTGTCTGAAACATATTTCGTCCAAACATACTTGGTATGAAAGTGTATATACCCTTTCTAGCCTAAAGGCTGAGGGTATAAAAAGAGAAAATGGAAGTGGATAGGGCATACGTTGAGGAAATATAGCGATGAACTATGCCGCCAAGCTCTATATTGGAATCCCCAAGGTAGCAAAAAAAGGAAGGCCTAAAAACTCCTGGAAAAGAAGTCTTTTGAAGGAGTTAGAATCCACCGAAAAATCATGGATCGAAATAAAAGCAATAGCAACTGACGGATAATCTTGGAGGATACTTGTAGAGACCCTATGCTCCTCAAGGACTTAAGCGAAAAATAAGAAAAAAAGGGGATCTCTTTGTTTCACTCTATGGTTTTTGGTTTTCCACTTCTAGTTTCTGAATTCCACAATGGCGTCCGCACATATAATTGATTATCCAACGTTTCAAACACGGCTGGAGAGTGGTCTTCTCTATATCCTAGGACAGCTTGGCATGGTTGGCGGTATCGATGGCCTTTGATAGATCAAGTGCCACAATGACTGTTCGGTTGCACGGTCATCGTGGGGAGGAGTGGTGTCTCTAGAATCGTTGCTACTGGCGACAAGAGAGTAATCGACCTGTACGATTTACCCCTGCTGGCATCCTTGCCGGGACCACCCTTCCAACTTTCCAGGCTTCTGATATAATATGGGTGGCTAACGATTGGTTGAGGACATTTTTTAAATATACAGCTCCGGTTTCATCCAGTTACTTAAACATTATCATTGATATTCCGTGTGGGCCGAACGCTTTGGATGATTTCGCGTTTGGATGATATCTGCAACATCGCCCATCGTAAATTGTGGTGGTACCTCTTCGGCTGGGAGGTCTCTTCTTATACGGCGTACCACACTCCTCTTCGTCCTATCACTCCTGGAGTGATCTATAAAAACAAAAAAAAAAGCATTGTTCCACAACATCCCATACGGGACAAGGGAGACTTCTCTCATATCAATGAGTGCACCCCGATTCATATTTAGCTCAATGATATGGGACCTACTGTTTATCGCCGAGTCCGAACGGCGTGTCTTAAGACACCACTTATGGAGAAGTTTTTCAAGGCTGAAATACTCAGGAAATGTCGCCAACATTACTGAGGGGTATTTTGCCACCGTTGAAAAATGTTTGATGTTGCTTGGCCGGGGAATCGAACCCCCGACCTTCTGCGTTCAAGACGGGTGTGCATACCATTGCACCACGGTTTAACTGACGGTTAAAATAACACGTGCACCTTTTTGGGTCAGTTACTGTCACGCCGTTGAAAGTAACAGCAATTCATCCTTCTTTCCCGAATTCGACAGTGATTTAACCGTTGTCCACAATTTACTTGATCCGGTACCAATGTGGCATTGCTTCAAGTGGTCTAGCCACTTTTTCCGCTTATGTTCGCCTACTAGTCTGTTGACTTCAAGAATAAGTTCTACAATTCTTGGGGTTTCGGGATTCATACTACGAACTTCACATGGGATATTTCTTCTGATTTCGGGTATTCGACCAGCATGTAGCCAGCGGCTGCTGCAATGATGATGTCCCGCAAAGTTTTCTCAGCTACCCGATGATCTGATGGGGTGGGCAGCTCTCTGAAGCGGTAATTGGCAAATTCTCTGGACCCTTGCCCTTTCCAATGGCAGGTTGCCAGGATACGTCATTTGTCAGTTGCCAGGGTTGCAAGGATACGTCATTTATCAGACCTGGTGCCACAATGGTGATATCTGGCGAGCTGTGGCAATCTCTTCTTATCCTCGTAGGAGCGTCGTCATCTACCGTGCAAAACGTAGATCTATAAATTTGCTCAGCCAGCGCTTTACCCCTCTGGTCGTTATTGATGGGCATTCAAGTCAGTTCCCTAGCACCAAATGGTTATTGCCCTCTAAAAGCGAAAAAACTATCGTGTATATAACGCAGGGCACAGCTATTCATCGGCGGTATGTACACATTAAGCAGCTCTCCTCGGCAGTACCACATTTTATAGCTACCCCCATACATTCCATGTATGGGTCATTAGAGTCCAAACAGTGGTTTTGACTGCCAATGACTTCGATCATGCGTTCCTTGTCATTGACGTATACCGCCGTATTGACGAGAATTACTCGGGGCTTTTAAAGAATGGAAGCTTTAACCTTGGTTTTTCGCAGTGTTCTGCTTTTTTTTGAGGTCTTATCCACTTTGGTGGAGTGTTCTGCTTTTCGGGAGATCTTTTCGGTGACAAGTTGTTTCCTTGTTTTTTTTTTTTGAAGCGTTCCGCTTTTCGGGAGGTCTTATCATCTTCGGCGTCGACCTCTGCCAACAAAATTCTCGGTTCAGTGTATTCTGCGTGGGCCCTTGGGTAATTCGTAGAGTTCTGCTTTTGGTGAGGTCATATCCACTTCGGTGGGAAGGTTTTTCCCTTGGTTTTTCGCAGTGTTCTGCTTTTCGGGAGATTTAATCCTCTTCTCTTGGTTTTTTCACAGTGTTCTGCGGTTCGCCTTCGCCGCTTCCGAGGAAGTAGAGGGAGTGTTTTTGAAACCACTGGCAATATCCTTCTGTTTTTTGTTCAGTTCCGCCTGATACTCCATAACCTTACGTCGTTGAACCCCTGACAGCTGCTTTTTTCAGTTGCGATGATCTCGCTCACTTCGTCCGACATCTTGTAAACCTTATCTTTAGAGTGTCGTCTCTGCCAAAGAATTCTCGGGACAATCTCTTCAACGTGGGTATTGACGAGATTTAATCGGGTCATTTGGATGTTGGAACCTTTTCCCTTGATTTTTTCACAGTGTTCTGCTTCTTGAGAGGTCTTATTCTATACGGTGAGAAGCTGGAGGGAGGTCTTAGCCTCTTCGACGCTTCCGAGTCAGTGGAGTGAGTATTTTTGATATCCTTGGTTTTTGATATCCTGTTGTTTTTTTATACCCTCAGCCTTTAGGCTATGAAGGGTATATACACTTTCATACGGGCAAAATGTGCCTCATCGAAATAATGGTTTTAGACCCCAAGTATGTTTGGACGAAATGTGTTTGAGACAATTTGGAGTCGATTGAGCAATGTCCGTCCGTCTGTCTGTCTGTCTGGCTGGCTGGAGCGCACGATAACTCTCGAACGGATGAACCGATTCGGTTCAAATTTTGGCTTTCGTAATATTTTGCCCAAACTTAGATTAAGTTCGAAGATGAGCTATATCGGTCCACTCCTTCCGGTACCTCCCCCACAAAAGTTCGGAAATGTTCGGAAAATTTGTGCGCACGATAACTCTTGAAGGGAGTAACCGATTTGGTCCATACTTTGCCCATCGTGGAGCGTGTACCAGACTTATATCAGGTTTTAATATGGACTCAATCGGTCCACTCCGTCGGGTACCTCCCACACAAAAATTTGGAAAAGTTCAGTTTAGGACCATCTCTCGAATCGCTTTGATTTTTGCTTTAGCTACTTGTATTCACTGCCCTCCATACGACGGTATAAGTTTCATCAGGGGCAAGTCCATACTTCCTGAGAAAATAGCCTGAAAGTTGCAAAAAACCCCTATGACACCGTGTGAGGAGGTTGGAGGGCAAAATAACTTTCGAACAGGTCTGCCGATTCGGTCCAAAGTTTGGCCTTAGTAACATTTTGTCCAAACATAGTTTAAGTTCGAAGATAAGCCATATTGGTCCACTCCTTCAGGTACCTCCCCCACAAAAGTTCTAAAATGTTCGGAAAAATTGTGCGTACGATAACTCTTGAAGAGAGTGGCCGAATTGGACCATACTTTACACATCCTAATATATCTACCAGATATAGATCAGGTTCAAATATGGACTATATTTGTCCACTCCATCCGGTACCTTCCACACAAAATTTCGGATACATGTTCACTTTAAGACCTGCTTTCGAATCACTTTGATTTTTGTTGAAGCAACTTGCATTCGCTGCCTCAATTGCGATGGTAAAAGTTTTTTCAGGGGCAAGTCCATACTTCTTGAACAAACAGCCCGAAGGGTGTAAAAATCCCCTATGGCACCATATGTAGTGGCTGGAGATCCACTTCCATAATGGTCAATGTCGATCCATTCCTTTTTGTATCTCCTCCGCAAAACGTTTGATCTTTAATCATAATCAACATTTTTGTCGGTTCAAACGCCCAATATTTTTAAAACCCCCTAAATACATACGTTTTTTGGGAAAAAAAGTTTCAATATATTCAGGCTGAGGGTATATCTCTGTCGGCAAAGCCGACTGATACTTTTTTACTTGTTTTTTGTTCAGTTCCATCTGGTACTCTTTGAACTTACGTCGTTGAGCTCCTGACAGCTGCTTTTTCAGTTGCAAGCTTTGCGATGATCTCCCTCCCTCTTCGTCCACCATCTTGTGAAACATCGCTTTAGTGAGAATTTCCACAACGGTAGTGTGTGTTGCTGTCCGATTCGCAATCACTTCCAGTCTCCGATGGTTTAGTCTGGATTAAACCCCCCTTTTCTTTACTATCTCTTTCTCCTTTTTTGTACGTAGGTTGTGTGTTTGTAGCAATGTTTTCGGCCACAGATGCCAGGGCACCCCCATCTTTGGGAGATATTTGATCAGGATCGCTGGATAACGACTAGTAGACAGATCATAAACCCCGTTGGTACTTTGTCCTACTTTCATGAGTACTTCACCCATGAAAAACTGTTCTTCAAGTCGTGTCGTATAATTGAGCCAATATGAATCGGCGAGCACTCAAGGATATGAGAGAAGTCTAATTTGTCCGTTCGGGAATATTGTGGAAACATATGTATCTACGTGTATGCTCTTCATTGAATTATGCAGTATACCACCCCAATGTTCATATGCATTTCAATGTTTTCTGTTGTTGTTGTTGTTCGTATCTTTTCTTCTTGCAATATTATTATTATTGTTCCAGAAGCAGATATCATGTTTATGTTTTCATCATCATCAAAGGATGTGTGTGTACGTACCAAAAAAAGAAACGAGTCCCTGTACTACTTCAGGCTCTTGATTAAATTTATACGGTGAACACTTGAGCATGTTGACGCGTTATTTCGTTGCTTCAAGGAAATCTCATAAAAGCGTTGATGTCAGCCCAACAAAGTGAAAGCAATGCCAGCTGTATGTTGCCAAACAATTGGGGGGGAAAAGAGAGTTGACATGTAATTCATGCTAACATCAATCTGTAAGGTGGAGTCGAAAATAAGTATGGGGGAGTTTTTATTGCAAATTTGAATTTAAAATTGTATTGTATGTTAATTTGTAAAAATCATGTCTAGTTTTTTTTAGTTTTGCTAATAGAAATACCTCATGGAATACCAAAGGTTCGTGGGTTCTCAAATGTGGCAAAATTTTGCACTTCATTCTTTTTTCATTATCCCAACTTTTTGAATATGGAAAAAATTATATTTCTGCAAAAAGTATTGGTATTTAGGAGATCTCATGGGTTTCAATTATCACCTGAGCACCACATAATATCAATTTCTTTCTGTCCAGTACAGACCTATGTATCTCATTTGAGTGTGACCTTAGTGGCCATATATGGAATGTATGTATGGGAGGTAGCAGTAAAGTGTGGTACTGCCGAGGTAGAGGTGTCTAATATGTACTCACAGCCGACGAATAGTTGTATCCTACGTTATATTCGCTTTGGAGGGCAATAACTGTCTGGTGCTAGTAGACTGCAATGCTCATCATGAGCTTTGACATTCCGTGGTAGGCAATAACCAGGGGTGTACATCGCTGGCCGAGCAAATTCATAGCACCACAATTTGCACGCCAAACACAAAAACTCTCCTACGAGGATAAGATGAGATTGCTACAACTCGCCAGACATCATTTTTATGACACCCGGCCTGATAAATGACGTGCCCTGGCCACTCGTAATGTTCCTTGGCTCAGACCATCTTCCTGTCCTGTTGTACCCGTTATCAGACCACCCGATTTCATAATCTTTTCTACGTAACTTTCGACGTACTTTTCTGAACCATGGAAAAGCTGATTGGCAAGGGTTCATAGAATTTTTAAATCAGCACTTTAAAGAGCTATTTATTCGCCCAGATCCTTAAGTAGCTGAGAGAATGTTTCGGGACATAATCACAGCTGCAGCCGCTCGCTATATGTATTCTGGTCGAATACCCGAAATAATATCAAATTTCCCAGCAGAGGCAACGAAACTAGCAACTAAGCGTGATGAGCTTCGTCGTACATGCTTTTAGACCCAAGAGCTAGGGAAGTTACTTTTAAAATCAAGAGACTAGTAGGCGAATCCGAGAAAAAGGATGATAGAACGGCTGTTACTTTCAACGGCATAACAGTGACAGATGCGAAAAGGTGCTCGTATTATTTTAACCGGCAATTTTTAGATCTCCCTCAGCCCAGGAGGTTACCCAGTGCTGATCTAAAGCGTTGGGCTCACATGAAACTTCAATGGTAATGATTAAGCAACTGGATGAACCCAGAGTTGAGTATTTGACAAGTGTCATCAATTTGTGACAGAAGCCTGAAAAGTTGGCTGGGTGGTTCCGCTATTGAAGCCAGGTAAGGAAGCCAGCAGCGGCGAATTGTACAGTCCAAATTCCCATTTGTCGCTATTAGCGACGATATTATAGAGGTACTAATCCTATCCATTACGAAAAAGTATTTTCTATCAGCCTAACATCAGCTTGGTTTCCGGAAAATACACAGTATTATAAAAGCATTACGCGCCATATCCACAAATATCAGTAGAGGACTGAACCAGAACAGACCGTGCGACCTTCGACCGATGGCCTGTTCGAGGACATAGAGACGATTTTCATCCAGCCGTTGGATAAACGTCAATCGTTTTAGAAGACGAGGATTTTTCTGTTGCATAAGCACAACAGGATTTTGTCGATGTAGTAGCGGATTGCGTATTATTGTCGTGAGAATCTCTGTCAAAATTTTGTGGGCAGGCTTTCCCCACCCAGGCACATCAGGAGAAATTTTCACGATCTAGAGGGATATAGAATTCACACTGATGCATTTTCACAGTTCAAAGGTGAAGATGACCAGCTGCGAAGGCAAACACGGGTATACCAATTATGTTCCAGACGATGCAGCCGTCTAAATTATCATTTGGCATCACGATACCCAACATATGATACCCCTGCATGTGGATAGGGATCGCACAATAAGCTGCATTTGTTTAAGAGCCGAGCTAAACCCATTCACCTGTCTCCCGAGTCTTTATGTATGCAGCCAGCCCGTGTTGCAGAATTTTTGAACTTGGACTCAGAGAAACTGAAGCCAGATAACTTAAAAAAATAACAAGTGAAAAATAATTAAGGTCAGCCGGGGCGATATTTTTATACCCTCCACCAAAAAATATTCTAAACTAAAAGAGAATAATTAGATTCCTTTCCTGTCTACAATTTTAGGCGGAAAAAATTTCCGACCACAGATACCCAAAATTAGATCAGAAAATGAATCTAAAAATGTCTTCAATGGGGGCTATACCAAAGTGTGGACCTATGTTGACAATTTTTTATGGAGAAGTTTTCTGACCACTGGGAACGTCAAATGTCAAATTATCGGTAGCTCCCTCAAAAAATTTTGCCAAAACCTCAAAATACCGAAAATCGAGAGGTACCGTTGTAAGGGTAAATACCAAACAATGGTATTCCGTAACTAATGGGAACCTCAAGTCTCAAATTATGGAAAGGTCCGTCCAAAAATGTTGTTAAATTCCTCGAAATATGGAAAATCGGTAGGTACCGTTATATGGGGGCTATACCAAAACATGGACCTATGTTGAAATTTTTTGTGGAGAAGTTTTGTGAGCACTGCTGAACCTCAAATGTAAAATAACGGGTAGTTCAGTCCGAAAAATATACATAAAACCCTCAAAATATCGAAAATATGGAGGTACCGTTATATGGGGGATATACCAAAAATGGATCGATGTTAAAAATTTTTGGTGGAGATATTTTGTTACCACTTAGGATCTCAAATGTTACATTACAGGTAATCCGGTCAACAAAAATGTATCTAAATTCCTCAATATACCGAAAATCGGGAGGTACCGTTATATGGGGGCTATACCAAAACATGGACCTATGTTGACAATTTTTTGGGGAGACGTTTTGTGAGCAGTGGGAACCTCAAATTTAAAATGACGAATAGTTCACTCAAAAAATGTAGATAAAAACCTGAAAACACCGAAGATCGGGACGAACCGTTATAAGGGGCTATGCCAAAAAATGGTCCTACGTTCACAGTGTTTGGTCTTCTCCACCATTCTTCTTCCGTGACTACTGTGAACCTCTAATATCAAATTATCGGTAGATCCGTCAAAAATGTAGCTAAAATCTTTAGAATACCGAAAATCGGGAGGTACCGTTAAATTGGGGCTATACCACAACATGGACCTATGTTGAAAAAGTTTGGTGTAGAAGTTTTGCGACCACTGGGAACCTCAAATGAAAAATTACCTTTATTTTGGTAAAAAAATGTAGCAAAATTCTCAAAATACCGAAAATTGGGAGGTATCGTTGTATGGGGGCTATACTAAAACATGCACCTGTTTTGAGAAGTTTTAGTGGAACATTTTTGCGACCGCTGGGAACATCAAATGTTGAATAACAAGTAATTCGGTCAAAAAATTTAGCTAAAATCTTAAAAAACAAGTAAAAAAGTATCAGTCAGCCTTGCCGACTGAGATATACCCTCAGCCTGTGTATATTGAAACAATTTTTTCCCAAAAAACGTATGTATTTAGGGGGTTTTAAAAGTGTTGGGCGTTTGAACCGACAAAAATGTTGATTAGGATTAAAGATCAAACGTTTTGCGGAGGAGATACTAAAAGGAATGGATCGACATTGACCGTTATGGAAGTGGATCTCCGGCCACAACATATGATGCCATAGGGGTTTTTACACTCTTCGGGCTGTTTGCTCAAGAAGTATGGACTTGCCCCTAAAAAAAACTTTTACCATCGTAATTGAGGCAGCGAATGCAAGTTTCTTCAACAAAACAAAAAAGTGATTCGATATCAGGTCTTAAATTGAACTTATCCGAAATTTTTTGTGGAAGGTACCGGATGGAGTAGACAAATATAGTCCATATTTGAACCTGGTCTATATCAGGAAGATATATTAGGATGTGTAAAGTATGGACCAATTCGGCCACCCCCTTCAAGAGTTATCTACGAACAATTTTTCCTAACATTTTTGAACTTTTGTGGGGGAGGTACCTGAAGGAGTGCACCGATATGGCTTATCATCGAACTTAAACTATGTTTGGACAAAATATTACTAAGGTGTCATAGGGGTGTCATAGGGGTTTTTCGCAACTTTCATGCTATTTTCTCAGGAAGTATAGACTTGCCGCTAATTAAACTTGTACCATCGTATTGGGGACAGTGAATACAAGTTGCTAAAACAGAAATCAAAGCGATTCGAGAGATGGCCCTGAACTGAACTTTTCCGAAATTTTGTGTGGGAGGTACCCGAAGGAGTGGACCGATTGAGTCCATATTGAAACCTTATCTAAGTCTGGTACACATTTCAAGATGTGGAAAGTATGGACCAAATCGGTTACTCCCTTCAAGAGTTATCGTGCGCACAAATTTTCCGAACATTTTCGAACTTTTGTGTGGGAGGTACCGGAAGGAGTGGACCGATATAGCCCATCTTCGAACTTAAACTAAATTTGGACAAAATATTACGAAAGCCAAAATTTGAACCGAATCGGTTCATCCCTTCGAGAGTTATCGTGCGCTCCAGCCAGCCAGACAGACAGACGGACACTGCTCAATCGACTCCAAATTGTCTGAAACACATTTCGTCCAAACATACTTGGGGTCTAAAACCATTATTTCGATGAGGCACATTTTGCCCGTATGAAAGTGTATATACCATCGTTAGAATAAATGCTGAGGGTATAAAAACTTAAAATCGGGAGGTTGAAACTTTCATCTACGGACAGATCGAAAAGCGGTTAAACAGCCAAATCCTTTTCCCTAAAAATTATTTTCTGAATTGTATGCCATTTTTTGAACGTATGGACTTGCCGACAAAAATTAGGATTTGAATTAAAGCTCAAAAGTGTAGCCGAGAAGTTACCTGAAGGAATGCATCGGAATAGTCCTATTTGGAAGTGAATCTTATTATTGGGAGTCATTACTTTCGATAGATATCGTGCCCACCAGTCATTTCTGCTCGTCACCGTATAATTTAGAGATTTTGGACCACTACGTCAGGATGCACGAAAAACATAATATCGCTGTAAACAGGACCACAAAGATCTTCGAACAGACCCTAAACTGGACTCAAACAAAAATTTGGAATTTTTATGGGGAAGGTACCCTAAGAAGAAGACCGATATGGACCATTTTTGGACAGAATCGGCTGATCATTTATAGAGTTATCGTGGGCTCCAACCACTGCACATAGTGTCATAGGGGTTTTTTTTACAGCTTTAGAGCAATTATCTCAGGAAGTATGGACATGCACCTGAAACAAATTTGTACCATCATAATGGGTGCACCGAATAAATGTTGTTGCAACAAAAATCAACGGAATTCGAGGGCAAGTCTTAAACTGTATTTTTCCGAAATTTTGCACGCAGAGAAGAGGTATTGTAGGGGCAATCATATTCTAAGAACAAAATAGTGTATTGTAAAAATCTGAAAATATGTATTTTTGTTTCAACCATATATTTTGTGTCTGGCACCATGATGACACAAAATATATTGTTGTACCAACAATATATATTTTCAGATTTTTACAATACACTATTTTGTTCTTAGAATATGATTGCCCCTACAATACCTCTTCTCTGCGTGTGTGTGGGAGGTACCAGAAGCAGTGTACTTATATAGCCCATATTTGAAACTGATCTATGAGTTTGGAGATATTACTATGTGTAAAGTATGGACCAGCTAGATTACTGCCATTGAGAGTTATCTTTGTGAGAGAGGTACCTGAAGGAGTGGACCGATATGGCTCATCTTCGAACTTAAACTAAGTTTGGAGAAAATATTACGAAGACCAAATGTTGTACCCGTTCTAGAGTAATCGGTCGCTCTACCAACTTCACATGGTGCCATAGGGGGTTTTTTACAGCTTTCGGGCCATTTTCTAAGGAAGTATAAACTTGCGCCTTAAACAACTTGCACCGTCGTAATGTGGGCAGCGAATTCAAGTTGTTACAACAAAAATCAAAGAGATTCGAGAGGATGTCTTAAACAACACTTTCCCAACATTTTGTGTGGGAGGTATCCGAAGGAGTGGACCGATAGTGCCCATATTGGAACATAATCTATGACTGTTATAAATTTTACGATGTGCAAGGTGTGGACCAAATCGATTGCTCTCTTCGAGAGTTATCGTTCACACCATTTTACAGAAAAAAAATTGATCTTTTGTCAGAGAGGTAGCCGAATGGGTGGGCCGATATGGGCATCTTCGTACGGCTTTTGCTTAGTATGCCAAAATAATTTGTTCAATTTGTATTCGTTCTCCAATGCTCGTCATGAGGTTGAGGCCATAAAGTTTCCTTGTAGTCTTTTTTTCAAGTGTAATTTTTCGTATAAATAAAATATTTCGTATAAATAAAATATTTGGTCTGTTCCAGTACTGCAAGAATCTACTAATTTTTACTATTTTCTTCGATAACATAAAGGAAATTTTTTTATCGTAGTAAAAAGTAGTAGCTTCTTGCAGGTTCTGGAACAGAGCATTAGTCTCCTTTAAGTTATGAAAAAAACTTATTTTCAAGAAAGACGCGCTGTTCCTTTATTATAGATGTAGCACTTGTCTTTAGGACAGTCAAATGTTTCGTCGTACGGAGTATTTCTGTATCCTTGAGTAGCTATGTTTTCCTTTTGCTCATTTTGCCCTACACTGTACAAGTGAATTAAACATTGCTAGTCTTTGTTCCGAACGGAACATGAAATATCACACACATTTTTACCATTCACTCACTCTTATCACATGCATATGCCCACATATTTGAAATACATATTCGAAAATTTAATGACATTTGAAAAATAATTAGTATTTAATCACAAAGTTCGCAGTAAACATCCATAAAATCACTTTCGTTGCAACGTTCAGGTTGGCTGATGGGTGGTTGGGTTGGTGGGTTGTGTTGCATTGTGTTGGAAAGGTGTTCATGTGCATCAAAGCAAGTCCTTGTATTGCGGTCATTATGCCATGGCAATTCCCCAAAGTGTTTGAGTGGATGTGAACAAGAAGAGTCCAGAGAATGAGGGAGGGTATTCGAAAAGTGTAATTACAGTAGAGAGAGAATGCATGTGTAATTTTTATAATTGCAACCTCTTAAGACATGGCTTTGAATAAAATTGCCGCTACCAATTGGTTTGGGAATTGCATTGTTCACTCGTTTTATGTTCTTAAATTTAGTGGGGTTGTAATGGTGTGAGGGGTGTTCGCATTTGTTCATTTGTTTTTTATTTTTTATTTCCAACTCACACTCCATTACATACATAAATTTTCTTAAGGACACAAGGGGTGAGTGAGATCTGCTTATGGAACTTTTCTAAAAGAAAACAAATAGGCTAGTCATCATAATTAACAGACATATTTTAATAATGGTTATTCAACACCAGCTTCCAAAAACAATTGAATATAATTACATACTATGGAGAAGTTAGAAGAGTTGACTCGACCATAAAAACAAAGCGTAATTTTGTGTGGCAGGGTGAAGGAAAATCTATGAAAGCAATTTTATCCATCAATTTAAATTCATATGAAATTACTGAGACAATTTGAATGTGGGGAAGTAGGTCTTGAAGTGTACAAGAGGAGACTTGAGGTTCCCATTGATCGCAAATGAAAATGTTAGCTAACGTTTTTTAACCGAACTAGGTGCAACTTGATGGTTGGCGTTCAAAATGGTTACAACATTTATACACCAAAAGTTGGTCAAAAAACTTCTCCGCCAAAAACTGTTAAAATAGTTCTATATTTTGCTATAGTTCCTATGTAACTTTACCCTCCTATTGTCGGTATTTTGAGGTCCCTGTTTTGATATATGCCCCATATATGGTATCTACAGGAATTTTGAAAATTTTAGCTTAAGTTTTAAACTGATCTAGGTGTAATTTGACATTTGAGATTTACAGTGGTCACGAAAGTTCTCCACCAACAAGTAAACAAGTATCAGTCGGCTTTGCCGACAGAGATATACCCACAGCCTGTGTGGATTGAAATAATTTTTTCCCAAAAAAAAAAAAAAAAAACATGTATATAGGGGGGTTTTCAAAATGTTGGGCGTATGAACCGACAAAAGTATGGATAGGTTTAAAGCTCAAAAATTTGCGGGAATAACGATATATAGGGCTTTTTTTATCACACTAGCCTACGAAAAACATAACATCGCCACTGGGAAAACCTTCGGTAAAAATGCCCAAGGATCCTCGAACAGACCCTTAACCACAATTTTAACATAAACTATGTTTCGACAATATTTGGAGATCCAAAGTTTGGACGAAATCGTACCATTTTAGCGAATATTTTCGAACTTTTGTGGGGGAGGTACGGGAAGGAGTGGACCTATAAGCAACACCTTCGAATTTCATCTAATATTCGCAGAAGTATTAGAATATCCAAAGTGTGGACGAACGCAGTATTCGAGCTCTCCAGCCACTACATATAGCGCCATAGGGTTTTTTTTTTACAACTTTCGGGCTGGTTTCTCAAGAAGTGTGTACTTGCCCCTAAAAAAGGTTTACTGTCGTAATTGAGGTAGCGAATTCAAGTTGCTTCAACAAAAATCAAATGAATCGAGAGCAGGTCTTAAAGTAAATTTATCCGAAATTTTGTGTGGGAGGTACCCGAAGGAGTGGACAAATATAGTCTATATTCGAAACTGGTCTATATCTGGTAGATATATTAGGATGTGTAAAGTATGGACAAATCGGTGCACAATTTTTCCGAACATTTATGAGCTTTTGTGGGGGAGGTACCTGAAGGAGTGGACCAACATGGCTTATCTTCGAACTTAAACTAAGTTTCCACAAAATATTACGAAGGCCACAATTTGGACCGAATCGGCACATCCGTTAGAGAGTTATCTTGCGCTCAAACCACTTCACACGGTGTCATAGGTGTTTTTTTGTACTTTTCAGGCTATTTTCTCAGGAGGTATGGCTTGCCCCTAATGCAACTTATATCATCGTACGGGGGGCAGTAAATACAAGTTGCTACAACAAAAATCAAAGCGATTCGAGAGCAGTTCCTAAACTGAACTTTTCCCAAATTTTGTGTGGGAGGTACTCGAAGGAGTTTTCCGATTGAGTCCATATTGGAAACTCATCTAAGTCTGGTAGAAATTGAGAAAACAGCCCGAAGGGTGTAAAAACTCCCTATGGCACCCCCATGGTCTATGTCGGACCATTCCTTTTAGTATCTCCTCCGCAAAAATTTTGAACTTTAATCCTAATCAACATTTTTGTCGGTTCATACGACCAAAATTTTGAAACCCCCTAACTACATAAGTTTTTTGTGAAAAAAGTGTTTCAATTTGCACAGGCTGAGGCAAAGCCGACTGATACTTTTTTACTTGTTTTATTTATTTTTATACCTTCAGCTTTTAGGCTAGAAAGGGTATAAACACTAATGAATAACGGTTTTGGAGCCCAAACATGTTTGGACGAACTTTGATTCAGACAACTTGGAGTCGATTTAGCCATGTCCGTCTGTCTGTCTGGCTGGTGCGCACGATAATTCTCGAACAGATAAACCGATTCGTACCATAAAAAAGTATAAATTCTTAATATTTCGTAGAGTATATCTTTTGATTGCCACCTATTGCCACCTTGGCTCTTGATTGCCGTTAATTGGACATATCTTCCGAAGCGAAATGTGTAAAAACATTCTGCTCATCCCTGCAACCTTCTGAGATATATCGGTTCAGATTTTATATAGCCCCCATATATATCTTTTCCCGATTTTGCTACAACTTGTTCAATTTTGATCAAATAGCCTTCAAATTTAATATGTGATATTTTCTTAGGACCCTGAGTAGTTTCACCGATTTTCACAAACATCGGTTCAGATTTGAATATAGCCCCCATATATATCTTTCCCCGATTTTGCTATAACTCGGTCAATTCTAATCGAATAGCCTTAAAATTTAGTATGTAATATTTCTTTAGGCCCCTGAGTAGCTCTACCTATTTTCACAAAAATCGGTTAAGATTTGGATATAGCCCCCATATATATCTTTCCCCGATTTTGCTATAACTCCGTCAATTTTAATCGAATAGCATTCAAATTTGGTACGTGATAGGTCCCTGAATAGGTTCACCCGTCAATTCTGTTCGAGTAGCCTTCAAATTTAATATGTAATATTTTTTAGGCCCCTGAGTAGCTCTACCGATTTTCACAAAAATCGGTTCAGATTTGGATATAGCCCCCATATATATCTTTCCCCGATTTTGCTATAACTCCGTCCGTGCTTAAGAAAATATTACATATTAAATTTGAAGGCTATTTGATCAAAATTGACCGAGTTATATCAAAATCGGGGAAGGATATACAGATATGGGGGCTATATCCAAATCTGAACCGTTACGGACCAAAGTTGAAAATTTTCTTTCCTATGCCCTTATAAGTACTTGTGCAAAAATTCATCAACCTAGGTCAATTCCTTCTATTTTTTTCCACTTTTGTTCGGAAGCGGCAACACTGTGCGCCATGCCATAAGAATGAGTGATGATGAACCCGCTATAAAGGCGTATAAATACGGACCGCATGGAGGTTCACACAGATCTGGAAGCCCAAAGCTTCGTTGGAGCGAACAAGTGAAACGAGACATCCCAGATTGGGAAAACAGAGGGGCTTGGGGATCTTTTCTTAGTTCGGCTTATGGAACAAATGTTCTGTAAAAAGCCAGCTAAGTAAGTAATGAGGCTAAGACCTTCAAAATAACGAAAATCGGGAGGTACCGTTCTATGGGGGCTATATTAAGACGTGGATCTATACCAATCCTAACGAAGACTAAGTGCCAAATTTTAGCCGTTTCGGTGGGATAATGAGGCTAAAACCTTCAAAATACTGAAAAGCGGGAGGTACAGATTTACGGGGGCTAAATCAACACATGAATCGATATAGTCCAAACCTTCAAAATACCGAAAATCGGGAGGTACCGTTCTATGGGGGCTAAATCAACACGTAAACCATTTTCAATACCAAACATCCTAGGAGTAATGAAAACGTTTATACCAAATTATAAAGCTCTATCTTAAAAATTTCGGGCTGCATCATGATTTTATTAGACGGACGGACATGGCTATTTCGACTTATAATTTTATTTCGATGTGTTAAAATCAGAATGAAAAATTTTATTATACCCTCCATACTTTGGTGGAGGGAATAAAAATAGTATTAGGATTAGTCTCAATCGCAGTATAACTACATAAATTCATTCTATTCCAAAACCCGACGTGTACACCCACAAAAATTAATTTCCACCCCATGGTGCACAATGTAAATGACCGCATAAAGAAAAGAAGACGATGATAATTATTTTATAATTAGTTTGGAGAAAACAACAAAAATACAATAAACCAACTGTAAACAGAGTTTGTTTGTTTAGAAAAAAAAATTGTGTATATTTGCGTATAATGGAAGCCAAATTATGACTCACGAAGATACTGAGTTTTTATTTAATCCTCCATCCCTTCTCTCTACTGGACACTTTATTTTCATTCTCTTGTTTATATAGCTTCTGGGAATTTTTCGTTTCTAACATTAATAAAAAGTCATTTCTGTTTTTAGCATTTTACTTATTAGCACCCAGAAAAGGAGAAGGAAAAATGAAAAAAATGAACCTACGTTTAATGTTTTTTCTATTAAATGTTGGTTTTTCATGCCTGTAACAACGAGTTTAAACGCTTTCTCTATGTAAGAAGGAGTCAATAGCAGAATTATGTAAAAATAATAATAAAAACAGTTTATTCTGAGAATTTTTGGAAAATGAGTGATTTTTTAATGGTCGTTTAAGAGAAATAAATAAACAATTTCCGGAAGGTTTGTAATTTTTTTTGCAGAAATCTTATTTTGTAATGAATGTTTTCAGATGCTATTTTGTATTTGATTTTCAGCAGAAATGTTTCCTTGCAGTCTTTATAGTAACATTGATGAAGAGAAGTTCAAAGATTACAAGGAATCGTATGCTGAATATTTAGTAGGTGTATTTGTTTTCACTATTGCATGAACATAAGTGCGTATAAGTAACACAATGCGTATACTTGTTGGTACACCTAGTCACTTTAACAAATTGCGATTACTAGCAGACCCCGGTCCGTGTTGATGGCCCGTCGCACACTGGCCGAAACCATTGATCTAGCGGCGCGAAAGTAAAAATTCAAAGTATAAAATTGCGAAATGTTTTAAATTGTATCGATTACAGACACTCTTCTGACTAATTTTTTGTTTTTATTTGTTTGTTGTTGTAAATATTCATTCAGTTATTCACTGTCAAGTGCAAGTAATTTTGATGCATCAGATTTTAACAAAATTGTTGCTAAAAACCTGCTTTCATATTTGTTTAATTGTTAAATAAATTCATAATAAAACTAAACAAAGTTTATTTTTTATTGATAGGGGAGGGTCTAAGTTAAATTAAAAAAATGTTTGGGGCCTGAAGTTACATAGTTATATAGCAATAAATTTTCAAAAATTATTATTTTTATACCCTCAGCATTAATGCTAACGATTGTATATACACATTCATACGGGCAAAATGTGCCTCATCGAAATAATGGTTTTAGACCCCAAGTATGTTTGGACGAAATGTGTTTCAGACAATTTGGAGTCGATTGAGCAATGTCCGTCCGTCTGTCTGTCTGTATGTCTGGCTGGCTGGAGCGCACGATAACTCTCGAACGGATGAACCGATTCGGTTCAAATTTTGGCTTTCGTAATATTTTGCCCAAACTTAGTTTAAGTTCGAAGATGGGTCAGATGGGTCCACTCCTTCCGGTACCTCCCCCCCAAAAGTTCGAAAATATTCGGAAAATTTGTGCGCACGATAACTTTTGAAGGGAGTAACCGATTTGGTCCATACTTTGCCCATCGTGGAGCGTGTACCAGACTTAGATCAGGTTTTAATATGAACTCAATCGGTCCACTCCGTTGGGTACCTCCCACACAAAAATTTGGAAAAGTTCAGTTTAGGACCATCTCTCGAATCGCTTTGATTTTTGCTTTAGCAACTTGTATTCATTGCCCTCCATACGACGGTATAAGTTTCATCAGGGGCAAGTCCATACTTCCTGAGAAAATAGCCTGAAAGTTGCAAAAAAACCCCTATGACACCGTGTGAGGAGGTTGGAGGGCAAAATGACTCTCGAACAGGTCTGCCGATTCGGTCCAAAGTTTGGCCTTAGTAATATTTTGTCCAAACATAGTTTATGTTCGAAGATAAGCCATATCGGTCCACTCCTTCAGGTACCTCCCCCACAAAAGTTCCAAAATGTTCGGAAAAATTGTTCGTACGGTAACTCTTGAAGAGAGTGGCCGAATTGGTCCATTCTTTACACATCCTAATATATCTACCAGATATAGATCAGGTTCAAATATGCACTATATTTGTCCACTCCATCCGGTACCTCCCACACAAAATTTCGGATACATGTTCACTTTAAGACCTGCTCTCGAATCACTTTGATTTTTGTTGAAGCAACTTGCATTCGCTGCCTCAATTGCGATGGTAAAAGTTGTTTCAGGGGCAAGTCCATACTTCTTGAGCAAACATCCCTGAAGTTGTAAAAAACCCCTATGATACCATATGTAGTGGCTGGAGATCCATTATTTTTAGTATCTCCTACGCAAAACTTTTGATCTTTAATCCTAATCAAGATTTTTCTCAGTTCAAACGCCCAAAATTTTTAAAACTCCCTAAATACATGCGTTTTTTGGGGAAAAAAAATTGTTTCAATATACACAGGCTGAGGGTATATCTCTGTCGGCAAAGCCGACTGATACTTTTTTACTTGTTTTATATTGTTTTTCAAAATAGTCAGGCTTAATCCCATAGTCGTTGTTTTAATATTTTATTAAAACAACTTTAATTTATTAGTGGGAAAAAATTGGACCAAATCGGTTGATCAGCTCGAGAGTTATACTGCTCTCCAGCCACTAAATATGGTGCCATAGGGGTTTTTTAACGCTTTCGGGCTGTTTTCTCAAGAAGTATGGATTTGCCCCTGAAAAGACTTTTACCGTCGAAATTGAGGCAGCGAATGCAAGTTGCTTCAACAAAAAACATGCCTATGGGTAATCCACTATCGCCGACGATAGCCGATATAGTGTTAGACCACCTTCTTGAGAATACAATCTCAAATCTTAAACAAAAGGACAAAGGTATCAAATACATTGTTAAGTATGTAGATGATATACTAGCAATAATCCACGAAGACAATACAATAAAATACAATTCGCGACAGAATTTGAAAAAGAAGGTGAAAAGAAGGTGTTCCATATTTAGATATAATGCTAAAACGCAACAATGATCATATATGTTTTGACTGGTACACGAAAGAAACATCATCAGGAAGAATATTAAATTACAACGCAACGCAACCAAAAACACAAATCTTCAATACAGCAAAGAGTCTGATATATAGAATATTAAAAATAAGTGATGATCAGTTCCACAACAAGAATATCCAAATAATAACAAAAATCTTGAAAAATAATAGTTTCCCAACCAACGTCATCAAATCTCTAATAGATGAAACCCAAAGAAAAATCAAAAACGAGAAAAATACAACCTCAACCAACATTACCAACACAAGTCAAACAATTGAAAGCCAACCAAAACAATTTTACGGCGTACCTTACATCCCACAGTGGTGGCACTTACATGGGAAGGTGTGACAAAAATACTTCTAAATGCTATGTCGAGCTGAAATTGTTATCAATGGGTCATAGTGGCCTAAAAACACTCTACGTAAAATATTGGGGTCCTCGGTCCAAAATTTCGCGTGTTTCCCATGAAACGAACCATCTTGAATTTAAGTATTTTACTGTTACCAAGACATTGTTCAACCAAATTTGCTGTAATCCGGTACCAGGAGTTATTATTGTAGTGTAAGCATCCCCACGAAAAATTTTCAGTATTGGTCCATGATTTGGTTTACTCCCCAATGATTTATATATCGATTTATTTGGGCAGATGTCAACCAAATATTCTAAGCGACTATATTCTTTTAATGATCTCAGACTTCAGAACAGTATACCCTCCATATAGGGTTACCATCTTTTTTTTTGTACTTTATAAGATTTAACCACATTTGTCTGCAGAATTACTTGTAATAATGCATTTTTTTACTCAATGCGGGGAAAAATCTCCACTTTTTAGCGTGGTCCAACATTAGGGTGTCCCAAAAATAAAATAAATTATTTGTTAAAGTGATTACCCCCAAATCTTTTTTTCGCGAGTTTTCATCACAGGTCTAAGTTACCATGACCATAGAAATCGCTAATAGCACAAAAAACGTTATATTGAAACGAAATTTAAGAAAGGATAATAAAATTACTTAAAAGTATTCCAAAAAATATAAATTCAGCAACTATAAAAGGGTGTTAAACTTTTGGTCATAACTGCCAAAACCGCAAATTTCCGCAAAAAGTCTATACAGTTTTGAAATCAACAGGCGCTAGGCTACAATTTGGCACTAGTGGCCATTTGTTCAAATTTGTTGAAAGTGGCTAAAAGTTTAAGGAAATCCATATATCTATATTAAATAATTTCATTTTTACCAATATTATAACCAAAATATTTGGCAACCCTTGCGATTTAGAGGAATTTTCATAACTAGAAAAATGAAGCTTTGGCAATTTACTAAATGAGTCATCTTAAGTTAAGGCGTTAAAAATAGTCCTTTGTTTCATAAATTCGCTTAGAATATAAGTATTTTTTCTCATTTTAAATACATATTTTTCTTCAACATTAGTCATGTTCATGAGGCGTTTTCTCCTTAAGAACCGCGAAAAATGGAAAAAATAAGTTGAGTTTCGAAAAATTTGGAATGTTTTGAAGCTATTTGCATTTTTAAATTTTTGAAACGACGACATGAATTTTTTGATTTTTGTCGTTGAGCGCATCCACTGTGCATCCCTGGTTTGTTTGACAACCGAAAATTACGACAAGTCATAAACAACAACAACATAAACTTTGCTTATAGGCCGAATGCTACGTTAAGCACAATTTTCACAAACACAAAAAGTCGAATTAACAAACAACAACAACACAATGTAGTTTATCAAATTAGGCGCAAAGGCAAAACAAACGAAAACTGTCACAAGATCTATATCGGGACAACAAAACGAACGTTGGGAACCAGAATGGGAGAACATAAAAGTGACATTGACAAGAAAAAAGAGACAACAGCCTTAGATCAGCCAAGATCATCCATATACGTTAACGTATGTGAGAATAACAATCAGTCGTCGTTGAGCAGCCGACAAGTAAACATGTTCATGGATATACGCATAATTTTAGTGGGGACGCTGAACAAAACAGCACACACCCGCCACATGTTTACTGGTCACAGGTCTAGCAACCACTGAATGCTGATACAAACTTTTTTGTGATTCTCTCACTACTTTACTCTCTTTTTTATTTTGAGCATCAATGCCTTAGATTCTAAGGCTTAGAACAACATGCAATGAGCACTGGTCACTCTCCCATTGATGCTCAAAATAAAAAAGAGAGTAAAGTAGTGAGAGAATCACAAGAAAGTTTGTGTCAGCATTCAGTGGTTGTGTCCCCACTAAAATTATGCGTACATCCATGCACATGTTTACTTGTCGGCTGCTCAACGACGACTGATTGTTATTCTCATTGTGAGTACACGTATCATGTAGTCACGTTAACGTGCAGTGTGGCCATTTTAGCATTTTCACAGCTAAATTTAGCATTATTTTTTTGTATTTAGCCGCAAAATTTCCATTTAGCATTTAGCATTTAGCATTTTTCTTAGCATTTTTCAATATTAATTTAGCATTATTCTATCCACGAAATCAGAGATATTTTAGTACTTTTTTATAAAAAATCTGATAAATGTTGGTTGAATTGAGAAGAACTGATATGGAATAGTTAGTTTTTCTTCTTGTTACGAAAGTACCAATGTCACTATTTTAGGTCGAAAAGTTTTTTGACCATTGGCATCCCCAAATACTAATAATTCAGTCTTCTAAAAACTTGAAACTACATGAAATCGGGCGATACCGTTATATGGGGGCTCTAGCACAATATGGGAATATGTACTAAATTTTCGATTGGGAAGTTCTTACCTACTGCGAACTTTAAATACCAAATGACATCCAATTTTGCCCGAAAATGTAAAAAACAAACTAAATCTGATGGTGCCCAAAAATGGGCATGTGACTGTGATTAATGTGAAGAAGTTGCTTAACCACTTTGAAACAAAATGACACCCAAAAATAATTTAAATCAGTCGGTACCTTTTTATGGGGCCTATTCCAAAACATTGACCTATGTCCCCAGTTTTTAATGGAGACGTTTTTTGACAACCCTAAATTCTAAATTACGGCTAGTTCGGTCTGAAAATGTAGCTACAGACATAAAAGATACCCGAAATCGGTTTGTTCCATTATATGGAGCTATTACAAAAACATGAACCTATGTCCGCATTTTTTGGTAAATAGGTTTTTAATACCAAACTATAACTAAATCGGTCTGAAGATGTAGCTAAAAAAAAATATTCCAAAACGTGGACTCTGTGTCCAAAACTTTTGGTGGAGAAGGTTTTTGGAACCTTAAATACCAAATCATTGCCAGTTCAGCCTGAAAATGTAGCCAATAACAGCATTATACCTGAAATCGGCCGGTACCGTTTTATAGGGTCTGTATCAAAATATGGAATGATAATGTCCATCTTCGAACTTGACCTGCCTGCAAACAAAAGACGGATCTTTCCAATAATTCTGTGTCCTATCTCAATTTTTGTGGATGCCAGAATGATTACCACAGACGGACGGACATGCATAGATCGACTAAGAATTTTACTCTTATTATGAATATAGGGACGCAAATAATTATTTCAATGCGCTACAAACGGAAAAACAAACTTAATATTCCCACCATACAATGGTGGAGGGTATATTTTATTAAAAAATAACGTTTTTAAATTTAGCATTATTTTTTAACATTTAAATATTTATTTTAGCATTTTTTAGCATTATTTTAATGCTGATTTAGCTGCAACACTTTTTTAAATCTGGTCACACTGTTAACGTGTATGGATGATCTTGGCTGCTCTCCTGACTTTGAGAATGTCAATATATTAGACAAAGAGAGAGTTGAAAAGAAAAGATTGATAGTTTGCGAATACAGCAAAACATTGAGAAAACCATGAATCTAAAACCAGGTCAGGCATTTAGGCGCCCGTGTGCGCTCATTTACCGTTACTCTCTCCACACACACAATTCAACCCATTGAAAAAGCATGCACTCACACAATGACGCCCCGTAAAGTATGCAATAGAAAAGTATGGTGCCTGACCTGGATCTAAAAGAAGATACCGACAATATCAGTTCGTGCTATGGGATTGCCATCAAATAAACAGTGGGAGATATCAATTTCAGGCGTTTTATTATTATTATTTTTAATGTAAAACACCTCTAAAATTATATCGTAAGTTTAAGGCTGTTTATTATTGTGAATTCATTTGATTGACAAAAATAAATTTATCTTATTTAAATAGACGAATTCCCCAGAAGCGACGAAACGTCGGGAAGAAAAAAGCAATAAAATCTTTGTTTTATTTGCTTAAAATATCTGAGGTCTTAAAGCTTAATCAAAAATACAAAAAAAAAACAAAGTGATTCGAGAGCAGGTCTTAAAGTAAACTTATCCGAAATTTTGTGTGGGAGGTACCCGAAGGAGTGGACAAATATAGTACATATTCGAACCTGAAATATATCTGGTATATATATTAGGATGTGTAAAGTATGGACAAAATCGGTCAGTCACTTCAAGAGTTAGCGCACAATATGTCCGAACATTTTTGAACTTTTGTGGGGGAGTTACCTGAAGGAATAGACTGATTTGGCTTATCTTCGAACTTAATCTTAGATTAGACAAAATACTACAAAGACAAATTTTGGACCAAATCGGCAGATCCATTCGAGAGGGTATGCACTTTGCCCATGATGAAACTTGTACTGTCGCACGTTGGCGCAAGATTGAAAAAAAAAACGGGTCTTAATTGAAAAATTGAAACACCAATTTTTGATAATCTGTCTGGACAGGGTTAACGAGTACAAAATTCTACCTCACTAGCCAAAATAGCAAAGCAAAATGAAAAAGTCTTTTAGAAATGTGTTTAAAAAATTCGTCAAAATGTGTCCAGATTTTGCATAATTTTGAAATGTATTGGAGTATAACAAAAAAGAGTGTCGAGAAAGTCATGAGATTTTTTTTGTATTTTTCTCTTGATTGTTGTCTTTGATATTGCGCAAACAAAACTTGCGTCTTGCTTGCGCATTTTGAGTTATGTCAAAAATGGTGGAAATGGCCGTGGGTCAAATTTTTGCATTTTGGGGTTTTTGTCTTCATTTTCCCTGTTATTGTTGTACAGTATGTCGTGTTTTGGTTTAATGTCTGTGTTAACCCTAAATAAGACAATGTGTGCAGGTCCACCATTATGTTATAGTTACTACATATAATGATTTATATGAAATGATGGCGATGCACCAGGGGTGAAATCGTAAAAAATGGAGATTAATTAAAAAAATTAAATTTGGTTTTTGGTATAACTGTCGTTACATGGTAATATGGTACAAAATTCTAAGTCTTTAACCAAAATGTCTAGATCATATATTGTTTACTTCTACAGTTACCCTGTGATAAAGCTAAAGAATTTTTAAAAATTTGAAGAGCACCATAAAAAATAAATTTTTTTGGTGTATAAAGAGTAATATTTTTTTACGCATCAAAAGTGCCCTTTTTAGAATCGAATCGTCAACTTCAGTTAGAAATCTGAATCTTAGAAAAATATATTTATGGCAAAAGAAGATTAGAAACATATTAAAAATTATTTTAAAATGTATCCATTTTTCCCTATTGTTGAAAAGTATTTAGAGTTAAGAAAGTAGTGGAATATTTTATATGGAGGTTATTCCAAAACGAGAATATATAGAGATGATGTTTGATAGAAATATTTTAAATCCCTTCAAAATGCACAATTCACAATTTGAGCCAGTTTAGTTGCAATATATGCATAAAATATTCGAAAACCCCCAAATTTGACTGTACCTCTATATATGGCCTATACCAAAACATTGACCTATATTGACAAATTTTCACACTATGAATTCTTAGGCATTCAGAACTATAAGTCCTAATTTACAGATAAATGTACTAAAAAATGTGGTCAAGACCCTCGAAGTACATAAAATCGGGAGATACCCTTGTATGGGAGCTAGGCTAAAATATTGACCTAACTTAAAAATATTTTGCCAAATATAAGCTTAACCAATAATTTATCATATTAGAAGATTTTAGATTCATCAAATAAGAAATTTAGGCAAAACCGTACAAACACTTCATAGTGTTTATGGTACCCATTTATGAATGCTTCGAATATACCTCTCAAATCCCTCAATTTGCACCAAAACTGTGTTCCATTATATTGATTGAAATGTAAACATTCGAAAAATATTAACATTAGATCACTCAAATGCTTCCCTGAATTAATCTCCGTTTTTTGGAATCTTGCCCCAATGTGCGTCGTATGGAGGGCACTGAATACAAGTTGCTACAACAAAAATCAAAGCGATTCGAGAGCAGGTCCTAAACTGAACTTATCCAAAATTTTCTGTGGGAAGTACCCGAGGGAGTAGACCGATTGAGTCCATATTGGAACCCCATCTAAGTCTGATATAAATTTCATGATGTGCAAAGTTTGGACCAAAACGGTTAATTCCTTCAAGAGTTATCGTGCGCACAAATTTTCCGAACATTTTGTGGGGGAGGTACTGGAAGGAGTAGACCGATATAACCCATCTTCAAACTTAAACTAAGTTTGGACAAAATATTACGAAAGCCAAATTGTGAACCGAATCGGTTGATCCGTTCGAGAGTTATAGTGCGCTCCAGACAGACAGACGGACGGACAAGGCTAAATTTACTCCAAAGTGTCTGAAACACATTTCGTCCAAACATACTTGGGGTCTAAAACCATTATTTCGATCAGGCACATTTTGCCCGTATGAACGTGTATATGGGCAATATTTTTGAAAATTTAACATAGTTGAAGCCGAGGTTTAGCCTTTAATAACTCGCTAAATGTGGTTGTATATTATACTAATTAAATGCTTTCGGATAAAATGAAATGTTTTTAGACTTGGCAAAAAATATTGGCCTTAAAAGTTAATTTGAGTGGAAGCTGTAGCTACATTTATGTTAAATAATGGGTAAAAATGGGTTGAAGCCAACGTGTCTTTTTTTGTTTTCTCTCGATTTGTGTTTAAACCACACTTTTCACGATTTTCCCGTCAAAGTAAAAGTAGAAGACAACTAAAGAAGACTAACTCAATAATAATTTGATCTGCGTCTACCATTAAATGATGCTGACATTTTGAAGCCAGATTTTAAGTGTTTTTTGAAATTGTCTTGTAATTTCGTTCCGCAAACAGGTTTTTCAAAAAATCGTATATAGGATTGTCGTGAATGTAGCCTACAAAGCTACACAGAAATCTGCATACAAATACGAAAATTTTGTGCGAACATTTTTCTAAAAATCATATTTTTCGGTCCTAATTTTTACAATTGTCATTCGATTTACTCGTACTTGATTGTGCATTTTAGATTTTTACGTTGCGGATCTATTAAATCTTTACTGGTGAAATTCCATCTACTAAAACTCGAGATACGAGAAATTCCAGGGTTAGAAAATCACCTAAAATTGTTTTCGAAAATATCGCGCATTTTATCGCGTATTCTGGGGGCCGTTTCCACTGCAATGAAAAAACTAGTGCAGCATCTTCGTTTTTGTGGAAACAGAGATTTAAAAACTTCACTGATATGGGAGCTACATTAATTGTATCCCAAAAATAGTGTGTTATGCTACATCGTTCCTGATTGATCGCCTTGAAATATATATATATATCGATGTAGACTTTGGTGGTGACACTGAAACCGGACGCGGAACAAAATTTATTGTACCTTGCGCAAATTAGAGATGTTTTATAGGTTTTTTAATGCTTAGATGCAGCCGATGCTACATCTAAGCGTCCAAGTTATATTTCGAAAAATATATACAAATTACAAGATATTGTCTTGCTGTACATGAAAATCACATGCGGACAAAACGATTTTTATAATTAAGCGATTTACACATATTTTAATAATGCATATAAGTTAAAGCGGTTTATTTGAACTATATTTCTGTTTAAGAAGTCTAATGATTTATTTTATCAACCCGATAATTTTCGTCAATGGGAAACCGCCCATTTTCTTGGAAGTTTCAAAAAAATAAATAAATAAAAGAAGTACTCCTAAAGAATTTTTCCAATATTTTCAACTCTAGAATGCATGTGATAACTATTATTTCGAACCAAAAATTGTTTTTTTGTTAACACAAATATGTGCTTATTTTGGCTATAATATCCTAACTGCTATCCCGATGATTATAAGTTTGGTCTCATTTGATTCCCCGTGGAGTCTTTATTTAAAACTTTTATTTTTTTTTGTAATTTTTGAAGGGACCTATATTTTCAAAAAATTCGGATTACATTTTTGTCAATTTTTTGTAAATTCCGCGAATGCTGAGTAACATTTTACAAATATTATGCAATCTACTTAATGACGTCACTTCGTGATAACTTTTTAGTGACAATTGTGCTCAATAAAATAATTAGAGTTTTTAAAATAATTTTTTCTTAAAAGCAGAAATAAAACCGCGATAACATTTGTCCGCAACAACCAAAAATTTGCTCGCGAGCGGATTTGTACTGGGGAATTTTTCCTTAACCTATGTACCAAAAATCGTTAATGTAGCGCAAAAAGAAAAAAATCAATCTTTTGGAAATGGAATATGAAATAATTGGCAACATTTCTCATATAACGAAAAGTAAAAAAAAAAACATTAATGAAGCCAAGGTTTGCACTGTTATAATTCGCGAAATATTGGAGTGTACAACGCAATATGACCATAGTTGGATCAAGCGAAGTGTTTTTGATCAAAGCTCGAAAATGTTGCTATGAAAGTTAATTTGCGCGGAAGCTATTGTCGCGTAAATGAATAAAAATAGGTAAAAACACGTTGAAGCAAACGAGTTTTTTTACGTTGTTACTCGATTGTCGTTTAAACCGTTTAAATTACGGATATCTGTCTGAAGTAAAAGTAGAAGAATAAAAAATGAAGATTACACTTCTAAAGTATCACATTTCAAAATCTCCACTGCATCTACCTTTTATGGATGCTGACATTTTAAGCCAGATTTTAGGTGTTTTTTGTATTTTTGATCTAACTGCGACGGGCATTCGGGTATTTCAGGAAACATATAAAAGTATCAACATACTCGCGATTACGCATAATTTGATATGTATATTGACTATGTAGCCCAGACAGCATCACAGTAATCCACTGCCAAAGGCGATATTTTAAAAAAAACCCTATTTTTTGGGTACAGTATTTACAATATCCTTTTGATTGTGCTCGAACCCCAAGATATTTTAGTTTTTTGACGGTCCGGATCATATAAATCATAGATCGTGAAAATCCATCAACTAGAACGGGGAAAACAGCAACTGCAAAAACCGAAAAATGTGTGAAAAATATTTTTGAAAATGTCGTGGATTTAATCGCGTTTTCTGTGGATCGTTTTTTTTTTGCGAAAACAGTGGTTTGAAAAATTTAGTTTAGCTGTATGCGATTTATCCCAAAAATAGTGTGTGATGCGCATAAAAAGTGTATGCACTTTGTGCAAATTATAAGCGTTATAAAGTTTGTTGCACACTAAACTGCAGACAATGCTACATCTTAGCGGCCAAAGTAAATCCTGGCAAATGTGTACAAATTAAAAGAGAAGAATTCGCTGTATTGGTAAACCGCATGCGCATCAAGTGATTTTGAGGATTTCGCGATTTACACGCATTTCAAAATGAACATTACCCGATACAATTTTATTTCAAGATTATACCCCATTTAAAGGAACCCACAATTTATTTGAATGATACCCATATCTTCCGCTAGATGTTAGCGTGTATTCGAGAAGTGATTAGAATAAAAAAATGTGATTTTTTAGGGTGAAATTTAACTAAAATAGAAGAATAACTCCGACCTATTTTTCCCACATTCTCTTAAACTAACTCAAAAAATAAATTGTAATAAATATTTTCTCTTATAAAAATTTTATAAATTTCCTCAATATATTTTTTTGTTTTTGCTATAATATGCAAACCACTTAACGGATTTGTATAGTTTTTGTGTAATTTGAATCTTCGCGAGATTTAGATTACGTAGATATTTTTTATATATATTGTTTAGATGCAAAAACGACTTGAAGTATATTTAAACAAGTTGCAAACTACCAATTGTTTTGAATGCTTTCCTAATTTCCGCGAAAATTTACAACTCTTTCACTAAAGTTATGGGAACTCAGTAAACATATAGTATGTAGGAAGTCAGAAATGAACACGGTTTATCGATATAATGAATAGCGTTTTTATAAGATTTTTTCTAATAATCAGAATTGAAACCGCTATACCTTTTGCGCGCAATATTCAAAATTATTATCTCGAACAGATTTGAGAATGGGCATTTTTTCTCAATCCATGTACCAAAAACTATTCCTGTAGCGTCAGAAAAAAAATTAATTTTTTTCAAATGGAATATTAAAAAATTCTGACTTTTCCTCATATACCCTCGTTAGCATAAATGCTGATTGTATAAAAAGTGAGCGGTATTTTGGCTCCCTCGTTAGTATAAATGCTGAGGGTATAAAAAATGAGCGATATTTTGTCTCCAAACCCCACAAAATTAATTGGAAGTAGTGCAATGTAGACTAGTTCATTCACGGCATGTTTTGATGCAGTTCTAACGGAGTCGTAAAAAAGGCACTCCATTCCTCACATCTTATGCGTATTCGGATGCGATCAAACGAATGACATATATTTCTCACATTTTAACTCCATCCGGATGCAGTTCAATCAGAGTCGTGAAAAATTCACTCCAATTCCTTACAGTTTAACCGCATTCGGATGCTATCCAATGATTGACATCCATTTCCCACATTTTAACTGCATCCGGATGCAGTTCAAACGGTGTCGTAAAAAAGGCACTCCGTTCGTTACATTTTATTAGCAGTTGTTAGAGGTCCCTACAAGTACATAAGTCAATTTGTACAACCCTATAAGCGCCTCGACATAAATTTTTCCAAAAAACAGAAAATCGTGTTAACATTTCCAAACATTTTTATACCCTCAGATTTATGCTAACGAGGGTGTATACACTTTCATACGGGCAAAATGTGCCTCATCGAAATAATACCCCAAGTATGTTTGGACGAAATGTGTTTCAGACAATTTGGAGTTGATTTAGCCACGTCCGTCTGTCTGTCTGGCTGGCTGGAGCGAACGATAACTCTCGAACGGATCAAACGATTCGGTCCAACATTTGGCTTTCGTAATATTTTGTCCAAACTTAGTTTAAGTTAGAAGATGGGTTATGTCGGTCCACTCCTTCCGGTACCTCCCCCACAAATGTTCTGAAATGTTCGGAAAAATTGTGCGCACGATAACTCTTAAAGAAAGTAACCGATTTGGTCTATACTCTGCACATCTTGAAATTTGTACCAGACTTAGATGAGGTTCCAATATGGACTCAATCGTTCTACTCCTTCGGGTACCTCCCACACAAAATTTCGGTAAAGTTCAGTTTAGGACTTGCCCTAGAATCGCTTTGATTTGTATTGTAGCGACGCCTATTCACTGTGCCCTATGCGACGGTACAAGTTTCATCAGCGGCAAGTTCATACTTCCTGAGAAAATAGCCTGAAAGGCACAAAAAAGCCCTATGACACCGTGTGTAGTGGTTGGAGCGCAAGATAACTCTCGAATGGATCTGCCGATTCGGTCCAAAATATGGCCTTCGTAATATTTTGTGCAAACTTGGTTTAAGTTCGAAGATAAGTCATATCGGTCCACTCCTTCAGGTACCTCCCCCACAAAAGTTAAAAAATGTTCGGAAAAATTGTGCACACGATAACTCTTGAAGGGAGTGACCGATTTGGTCCATACTTTACACATCCTAAAATATCTACCAGATATAGATCAGGTTCGAATATGGACTATATTTGTCGACTACTTCGGGTACCTCCCACACAAAATTTCGAAAAAGTTCACTTTAGTACCTGCTCTCGAATCACTTTGGTTTTTGTTGAAACAATTTTACTTGCTGCTTCAAGGACGACGGTAAAAGTTTTTTTTTCAGGGGCAAGTCCATACTTCTTGAACAAACAGCCCGAAAGCTGTAAAAACCCCTATGACACCATATGTAGTGGCTGGAGAGCACGAACTGAATACTGCGTTTGTCCACACTTTGGATATCGTAGTATTTCTTTGAATATTAAATTAAATTCGAAAGTGGTGATTATTGCTCCACTCCTTCCGGTACCTCCCCCACAAAAGTTCGAAAATATTCGCTAAAATGTTATGCGTGATATCTCATAAACGTAGCAACCGATTTGGTCCAAACTTGATTTATGTTCAAATGTTCAACATTTGTGTGTTGTTTATGGTCTGTTCGAGGATCCTGTGGAAATTTTTACCGGAGGTTTTCCTAGTGGCCCTGTTTACACCGATATTATTTTTTTCTTAGGGAAGTATTTACAATAGCCCTATCTATACACACAGAAAAAATGGCCTCTCTAACATATGTCCCAAACATATTTTGCAGCAAACATATATTTGTTTGCAAGCAGTCCCAAACATTACATATGTTTGGGTCCTGCAAACAAATATATGTTTGGGTGCAAACAAATACAAACCCAAAAGCCACAAAATACACACACATGCACCAGTGGGCGCTTTCTGAGAGCAAGGGATCGTAAATGTCAATGTGAAACACATTGAAATGTATGCTCACTTGCTCTTAGCAAGCGCTCACTGGCTATTTCTGACTTGTAAACAAATGGGGGTGTTTTTTATTGAAGGTCATAGAAAAAAACAAAGCAACAAAGACACATAGGTACATACAAAATTCCAAGGAAGTACATAACACACTTTGATAAAAGAAAAACTGAATGAAATAAATTATAAAAAGTCGCACTTTTAAAAAGATAAAATTATATAGAAACGTCGTTGAACGCTTCTTCTTAGTTGTGAAATAAAACACATTTTCTTCAAAGTTGAAATCATCAGCGGGAAATCCGCATCTAGAATCAAATGATTATTTAATGTAATAAATAGGTATATCCATATTTCAAATATACATACATATGTATGTATGTATGTATATGAAAAATGTATTGATGTAATTACCAATATGGAATGCGATTTCTTCCTTGCCCAATAAAATATTTCCATTCACCTTTTTGTTTCAATTATAAAATGTATTGGACATTTAATTTACTAAAAAACACAATTTCTTTAAGAAAAGACAAAACACTGATTTATTCACTCACTTTACCGTCTTTACTCAGCGATGTTCTCTAGAACACAGATGAAAAAGACCAACATAATTAATACCTTTTTTCTTTTCCTCTTCGCTTGCTATGTTGGTTAACAACAACAAAGCACGAAACACACGTGTTTTACGCATTACACCATGCACAGCATTCCGCAGCTGCGAGATCTGTTGTTACTCTCTTTGACAAAAATCCTCTCCACCCATAAAAAATATGTTCTAACATAAAAAAATATGTTGGTACCCAAACATATTAAATTGAGATATGTTACAAAATGTTGCAAACATATATTTGTTTGTGTAGATATCGTCCGCAAATTTTTGAGCTTTAATCCAATCCATAATTTGTCGGTTCATAAGCCCAAAATGTTGAAAACCCCACCCTAAATACATAAGTTTTTTTGGGGAAAAGTGTTTTAGTCCACACAGGCTGAGGGTATATCTCTGTCGGCAAAGCCAACTGATACTTATTTACTTGTGTTTTTATTAAAAATACATGAGAAACTGAGTTACTCCATTATCCGGGATAATCGATTATCCGTATTGCCTTCGATCCCGACCATTACGCATAATCGGGTTTCGACTGTACTATGAAATTAAAAAAACTTTCTTCTCAAAAAATTATTTCCTGTTGCACGAATGAATGACCTTTTGCCTATAACTTAATTTCCATTTGAATACTGAACAAGTAAAAAAGCGTTAAATTTGGCCTGGACGAATATTTTATAACTTCCACTATAAAAAATATTAGTTTGTTTTCTTTCCTGTAAACAATTTTAAGTGAAGATATTTTGTGACCACGGAAGTCCAAATGCCTAGTAAGGGCAGAAAAGTATTCACAATTGTCTTCAATCTGGCCTTTATATGAGGTCTATATTAAAGTGTGGACCCATGTTAATAATTTTTGGTGGAGAAAATGTGTGTAATGTAAAATAACAGGTAGTTCGATCAGAAAGTAGTTAAATTTCTCAAAATACCCAAAATCTAGAAGTGCCGTTATATGAAGCTATATCAAAACATATTAAAGTGTGGACCTATATTGAACATTTTTGTTGGAGTAGTTTTGTGACCACTGGGAACCATGAAATAACAGGTACTTCATTTATGAAAAGGTAGCAAAAATTCTTAAAATACGGAAAATCGGGAGGTACTGTTATATGGGGGTTATACCAAAACATAGACCTACATATGTTGACAATTTTTGGTGGAAATGTTTTCCGACCTCTGGCAACCACAAACGTTAAATTAGGTAGTTCGGTCAAAAATGTGGCGAAAATCTTCAAAATGCCGAAAATCAGGAGGTACTCTTATGTGAAGGCTATATTAAAACATAGACCTAAGTTAACAGTTGGCGGGGATGTTCTGTGACCACTGGGAAACTCAAACGTTAACTTACAGGCTGCTAAAATCTTCAAAATACAGATGGAGATGTTTTGTGACCTCTGGAAACCTCAAATGTTAAATTACAGGTAGTTGGATGAAAAAATATAGATAAAACCCTTAAAATACCGAAAATCGGGAGGTACCTTTATATGGAGGCCATACGAAAACATGGGGTGTGTGGACAATTTTGTATGGAGAAGTTTTGTGGCCACTGGGAACCTCAAACGTCAAATCTACCTGCTCTTTCGGTCAAAACGTAGTCAAAATTCTCAACATTTCCAAAATCGAGAGCTGCCGTTATATGGGGGCTATACTAAAACAATGATCTATATTCCGTCAAAAAATGTTGCTACAACCCTCAAAATACCGAAAATCGGGAGGTTCTGTTATATGGGCGCTATACCGAAACATAGACCTATGTAGGCAATTTTTGGTAGAGATGTTTGTGACCACTGGGAACCTCAAATGTCAAATTACACGTAGTTCGGTCAAAAAATTTAGCTATATCCATCAAAATACCGAAAATCGGAAGGTATTGTGTTATGAGGGGGCTATACCAAAACGTGGACCGATATAGCCCATCTTCGAACTTGACCTGGGTTACGGGTTATTATTTTGACCTACAGAGCCGCTACAAAATTGGTTAAAATTTTGTTTTTGGTCCATTTCATTCCCTGAACATTTCACGATCATCACCAAAAACTAATCATTTCTATTCTGGTCCGAACCCAACCTCCTTAAAAAATTCGTTACAATCGGTCCATAATTGCGGCCTTAAGCTTGTTTACAATTTTTAATGGACGGACACACATCGCTAAATCGCTTTATCTCGTCGAGATATGCATTTAGGCATACCAAATAAGGGTTCTAGGACAAATATTTCGTGGTGTTGCATAAACTTTTGGAGAGGCAATATGTAGCATGGGATAAAAATGTGGTTCTCTACACAGAACCCATTATATATTAGGCAGTAGACCCGTTATCTAGCAAACACTTTATTGCAATTTACATCAGAGGAAAGGTCAGTAGTTTTTTTCCATAGGCTACATAAATATATACGTCCTCAAGGAATTAAAATATCGACTAAAAATAAAATTTTTATATTTTTCATACAAAAGTAATGGTCCATTTCACCCGCTAAAGAATATCAGATCATCATTCAAAATTGTAGGCATCTTTTTCGACCTATACTCTTACCCGGTGCAAAATTTCGTGGCTATTGATGTATGTATAATTGCGACTTCTAGCGAGTTTATTATTACACTACAAACAAATAACGGAACATATTAGGCTGTAACTCTGTTATCTGATCATGCACACCAACATAATTGACATCAATTAAAAGGTCATGCGTTCCACTTTCAAGTATATCTCACTTGTCCGGAATGTCACTTCCAGCAATTAAGATATAAGTTGTCATGCGTTCCACTTTCAAGTATATCACACAAAAGTTTTGGTCCATTTAACCCTCTAAATAGTATCCGATCGCCATCTCAAATTGCAAGCTTCTCCTTTGTGATATACTCTTCCCTTATTTAAAATTACGCGTTGATCGGACTATTATTGAGACCTACAGAGCCGCTAGAAAATTGGATAAATATTATGTTTTTGGTCCATTTCACCCGCTAAATATTTCACGATCATTCCCAATAAGAATAGGGATCTATTCTGATCTGAACCCAACCTCCATACAAAATTTCGTGACGATCGGTCCATAATTGCGGCCTGGAGAGTGTTTACAATTTATAATGGACAGACGGACGGACACACATCTCAAAATCGCTTTATCTCGTCGAGATATGAAGATTGGTATACCACATTGGGGGTCTCCGACGAATATTTCGCGGTGTTACATGAATTTTTACCAAAACAAACTTATAATACCCTTTTCCACATTGTGGTATAGGGTATAAATATTGGCAGTTTATGACAGTGTGTTAGTATGTTTGCATGCACGCAAGCTACAAAACTACAACAAATTAAAACATTTGCTCTCTCTTGTCTGCTCTTTCTTGGCGTTCGGGTCGTATGTGTGTGATTTGCCGAAAAACTTCGTAACCTCAACAATATTAAAGAACAGGGATGCTCTAAATATTGCCGAAACTTAGTTTATATTAAATTTTGGGTGGTACCACAAGGATTGAACAGATAATTCTTGTGGTACCACCCACACAAATTTCAAAATTTTTGTGTGGTTCGAGGATCCTTTGGACATTTTTACCGAAGGTTTTCCTAGTGGCCCTGTTTACAGCGATATTATGTTTTTCGTGGGCTAGTGTGATAAAAAAGCCCTATCTATCGATATCCCCGCAATTTTTTTGAAAACCCCCCTAAATACATAGGTTTTTTTGTGGAAAAGTATTTCAATCCACACAGGCTGAGGGTATATCTCTGTCGGCAAACCGACTGATACTTTTTTACTTGTTGGTCGGTTTTTTCCTATCTGCTCTAGTTTCCAAGATATACACCTTTCGACCCGAAAACTTAAGTTCTGTTCAGGTCTGAAACTAATTTTTTAATATCATACGAATTTAAAAATACACTCCAAAAATCAGAACTTCAAATTTCGAGTTAGAAGGTTTGAATTTATTGAGCCAAAGATGGGAAAATTTATTTTTCCCTTTGTTCCATGTGATTTACAATATTTTACATTTGTGTCATAAGGGTGGATATGGAACAATTCGACAAAAAAATATTTTTAAAAAAGTCTCTAACTTTTGGCAAAGATGTTCTATATACTATCTATATATATAAAAAAGAATGATGTTAGTTACTACGCTTATAACTCAGGAACGGCTGAACAGATTTTGACATTTTGCGCCAATTCGGAATCGTCTCATGACAGAAAAGGATAAAACCTAAAAAAATTGTAAAAAAAACGCGAAAAAACATGAAGATATTTTGTAATTTTGTTTGTTAGTGTGTGTGTGTTTTTTGTCAATTTCGAACATTGTATATAAAATATTTTTTTCCAATTTGTCTAACGATATTGAAATGATTGTTTGTACCAACCAAAAACCAATTTAAATAAGAAACCCGGTTCTTAATAGCGCGTTGAAAATTAATTCGAAAATTCTGTCATGAGACGATTCCGAATTGGCGCAAAATGTCAAAATCTGTTCAGCCGTTCCTGAGTTATAAGCGTAGTAACTAACATCATTCTTTTTTATATATATAGATAAAAAAGAATGATGTTAGTTACTACGCTTATAACTCAGGAACGGCTGAACAGATTTTGACATTTTGCGCCAATTCGGAATCGTCTCATGACAGAAAAGGATAAAACCTAAAAAAATTGTAAAAAAAACGCGAAAAAACATGAAGATATTTTGTAATTTTGTTTGTTAGTGTGTGTGTGTTTTTTGTCAATTTCGAACATTGTATATAAAATATTTTTTTCCAATTTGTCTAACGATATTGAAATGATTGTTTGTACCAACCAAAAACCAATTTAAATAAGAAACCCGGTTCTTAATAGCGCGTTGAAAATTAATTCGAAAATTGTGCATAGCAATATACAGAAGACGCGCATACGTATGTATGTATGTATATGTGTTTTTATTTGATTGTGACTTGGAGAAAAATCAGGAATTATTCGTTATTTATTTCAGTGCTATTAATGAATTTGGTGGAAAATCAAGATTTATCCGAGCTTCCTGTCATTCTGAGTATTTCATTTGGTGGAAAACTTAAGTCTTATTCCCGGTTCATTGCAGTGTGATTTATAAGTTTGGTCAAGGTTTCTTCGTGTTTTATTGTAGTGCGATTTGTAAGTTTGGTCAAGACATTTTCGTGGTTCGTTTCAATTTGAATAAATCATTTGGTGGAAAACTTACATATTCGCGAAAACGACTTATTTGCTGTTCATTTTATTGTGATTGTTTAATTTGCTGAATTAGAATTCCATTTTTGATATTAAGTAACCACACATATGTATGTTTTATTGTGAGGCTGCTGGATATTTTTGTTCATTTACCAGTGTTAATCACAATGCCGCGAATGAATTAAATAGGGCTGATCAAGAAACTGCACGGGAACAGCGCCGCGCAAATATGGCAAGGCTTCGTGAATCCCAAACCCAAGACCAAAGACAAGCAAACAAAGAAATTACCAACATTGCGATGAGAAATCGTCGAGCTTACCAACCAACACAACAACGCCAAAATTTTAATCAACGCGCAAGAAAAAATGCTGTTAGTGCGGATTTGAATCGCGTAGCGTTTCATTACGATTGTTCCATAGACTACAGCTCACATCCATCTATTCAAATTGGGTCGATGAATATTGTATGCATCCATTGTGGTGCTTTGAAGTTCTCTGGAGAAACAAATGGATTATGCTGCCTCGGTGGAAAGGTAAAATAACCACAACTGTCCATACCCCCAGAGCCATTGTATTCGTTGCTACGTGGTGGAACACCGGAATCACGTCATTTTCTTTCCAACACGCAGCAATACAATGCATGTTTCCAAATGACTTCGTTTGGTGCCGAAATCATTGAAGAAAATGGATTCAACCCTACATTTAAGGTATTAATTCGTTGTTATTATAATAAGGCATATCATTTTTTGTTTTAAAAGCCATCGTTAGTTCGGTTTTAAAACTTGCAAGAATCCACTATATAAAGCAGAAAAATGTTTGTTTAGTAGTTCGTACCTTATGCACTCAAAAAACACTGAACGAATTTAGCTGAAATTTTAAGAGAATGTTTCAGCACACATATATACAGCGGTGAATATCTTTAGAATGGTTACAGATATAGTCTCCAAATTTAGAATGTGTGCTGCAATTTGCGAAATTATATTGAAATCTCTTCTCATCTGGATAAAGCTCCTATCGGCCGAATATATATGGCCGATTTTATGTATTTTATGCACCAAATATGCTGTTAATGCCCAATTTCAATTAAATTTGGAATAAGTGGCGGAATTTTGTCTATAAATAAATTTGCGAAATTATATTGAAATCTGTTCACATCTGGATATAGCTTCCAAATATATATTTTTGGGCATATTTTCATGAAATTAGGAATATGGATATAGCTCTCATATATATATTCGACCGATTTTATCCATTTCACCAAATACGCAATGTATCCACAATGTCAATCAAATTTGGAATGTGTGACTGAATGTGGTCCAGAAATAAATTTGCGAGATTATATATAAAGCGGTTCAGATCTGGATATAGCTCCCGTATATATTTTTGACAGATTTTGCGCATTTGATGCACCAAAAACGCTATGTATGTCCACTTCAAACGAGGACGATGCAACCAACTATCCCACTGAATTCTTGAATTCGTTGGACGTACCTGGGTTACCACCACACAACTTGGAACTGAAAGTTGGGTCAGTAGTTATATTGCTTCGGAACATCAACCAAACAAAATTATGCAACGGAACGCGTTTAAGCAATATTATTCATGCCATTATTTTAAAAGGGAAATTTAAAGGGGATGAAGTTCTCATTCCGAGGATTCCAATGATTCCAACGACATGCCATTCGAGTTAAAGCGAATACAATTTCCAATTCGTCTCGCATTCGCCATGACAATAAACAAATCGCAAGGTCAATCTTTGAGTGTGTGTGGCTTGAATCTTGAAAATGAATGTTTTTCACATGGCCAATTGTACGTCGCATGTCGGTAAACCATCCGATTTGATAATTTTTGCTCCTAATAATAGAAGTAAAAATATAGTTTACTATAAAGTACTTCGCTGATTTAAAAATCTGTTCTGACATCAATAAAGTAACTTCAATTTAGAAAGTATCCAATAACTTTGTCGATTATTAAACTATGGAATATTTAACATACAAATACTGCGAGACGAAGTTCGCCGGGTCCACTAGTTACTAATATATTTAGTCAAAAATATAAATATTTTCTTAATTCTCTTTCGAGTGGACCTCTAACGATGTACTTTTGCCTATTAATGACTAGAATAATGTTTATTCGATTTAAGTATTAAAAAACGTCACACACTATAAGTGTAACTATAAGTTAAAACAACTTTCTTTTAAAAAAATTATTTCCTGTTGCACGAATGAATGACCTTTTGCTTATAACTTAATTTCCATTTGCATACTGAACAAGTAAAAAAGCGTTAAATTCGGCCGGGACGAATATTTTATAACTTCCACCATAAAAAATATTAGTTTGTTTTCTTTCCTGTCCACAATTTTAAGTAAAGCTATTTTGTGAACACGGAAGTCATAAACAAGGGCAGAAAAAGTATCCACAATTTTCTTCAATCCGTAGCCACCTTTACATGCGGTCTATATTAAAGTGTGGACCCATGTTGATAATTGTTGGTGGAGAAGATTTGTCACCACTGTGAACCTCAAATGTAAAATAACAGGTAGTTCGGTCAAAAAGTACTTACAATTCTCGAAATACTTATACAAGCAAGGTAACGTTCTTATCGTTATATGGGGCCAATAGCAAAACATGGATATATGTTTAAAACAAGTAAAAAAGCATTAAGTTCGGCCGGGCCGAACTTTTCATACCCTCCACCATAAAATATTCTGAACTAAAATGGAAGAATTACTTTTCATTCCTGTCCCCAACTTTAAGTGGGTACGTTAAAATGTCAGATAATGTTTATGTACATTTATGCTTCATTCGGGAGGCCCTTTTTTATGGTGCCTATATCTAACTATGTATGTTGACAATTTTTGGTGGGCTCGAAATTGGGAGGTACTGTTATATAGGGGTTATAATAAAACATGGGCCTATGTTGACAGTTTTTGATGGGAGCCTTTAATATCAAATAACTCCTAATTCGGTTAAAAAATTTAGCTAGAATCTTCAAAATATCGAAAATCGGTACATAACGTGGGAACTTCAAATGTCATTAACAGCTAGTTCGGAGGTATCTGGGCTATACGAAAATATGAACTTAAATGAACCGTTATATGGGGGCTATACCAAAACTTGGACCTATGTCCACAAGTTTTGTCATATAAGTTTATTGACATTTAAGAACTTTAAATGTCAAATTATAGCTAAATCGCTCTGAAAATGTAGCTAAAACTGTCAAAATACCGTAAATCGGGGGGGGGGGGCTATACCGAAACGTGGACCTACAGTATCGGCCAAAACTAAAGCACCCCCTCAGGAAATTTTTTTGAAATGATAATTTTTTTATGAAAACTAAATTATAAATTTATTTTTTATTTTTCTTTTTATTTATTTATATCTTTATAATTGAAATATACAAAAATAAGGAGATCAGAATTTAATAAACAAAAGTTAAAATTCAAAAAACATTTTAGGTCGCAAATATAAGCGGACAAAACTAAAGCACCCCCCCATTTGAGGTACAGCAAAAACTATTGAAATCAATATTTCGTTGCTTATCCTCTATTCTGGATGACACAATCACATCTTTTAGGCATAAGGATACAAAATTATTAATTATTGCAGGCGAAATAATCGGTTTTCGGAAAATTTACCTTAAATCCTCAAAATACTGAAAATCGGAAGTTACCGTTATATGGGGGCTACACCCAAACGTGAACACAGGTACACGATTTTTGGTGGATATGTTTTGTGACCTTTAGGAACCCTAAGTACCAAATTACAGCTAATTTAGTAGGAAAATGTGGCTTAAATATCCGAAAAAGATGTGATTGTGTCATCCAGAATAGAGGATAAGCAACGAAATATTGATTTCAATAGTTTTTGCTGTACCTCAAATGGGGGGTGCTTTAGCTTTGTCCGCTTATATTTGCGACCTAAAATGTTTTTTGAATTTTAACTTTTGTTTATTAAATTCTGATCTCCTTATTTTTGTATATTTCAATTATAAAGATATAAATAAATAAAAAGAAAAATAAAAAATAAATTTATAATTTAGTTTTCATAAAAAATTATCATTTCAAAAAAATTTCCTGAGGGGGTGCTTTAGTTTTGGCCGATACTGTATGTCTACAACTTTTGTTATATAAGTTTATTGACATTTAAGAACCCTAAATGTCAAATTATAGCTACATCGGTCTGAAAATGTAGCTAAAAACGTCAAAATACCGCAAATCGGAGGGTACCGTTATATGAGGGCTATACCAAAACGTGGACCTATGTCCACAACTTTTGTTATATAAGTTTATTGACACTTAAGAACCCTAAATGTCAAATTATAGCTATATCGGTCTGAAAATGTAGCTAAAAACATCAAAACACCGTAAATCGGGGGGGCACCGTTATATAGGGGCTATACCAAAACGAGGACCTATGTCCACAACTTTTGTTATATAAGTTTATTGGCACTTAAGAACCCTAAATGTTATATTATAGCTACATCGGTCTGAAAATGTAGCTAAAAACGTAAAAATACCGCAAATCGGAGGGTACCGTTATATGGGGGCTATACCAAAACGTGGACCTATGTCCACAACTTTTGTTATATAAGTTTATTGACACTTAAGAACCCTAAATGTCAAATTATAGCTATATCGGTCTGAAAATGTAGCTAAAAACATCAAAACACCGTAAATCGGGGGGCACCGTTATATGGGGGCTATACCATAACGGGGACCTGTGTCCACAACTTTTATTATATAAGTTTATTGATACATAAGAGCCCTAAATGTCAAGTTATAGGTAAATCGGTCTGAAAATGTAGCTAAAAACGTGAAAATACCGCAAATCGGGGGGTACCGTTGTATGGGGGCTATACCAAAACGTGGACCTATGTCCACAAGTTTTGTTATATATGTTTATTGACACTTAAGAACCCTAAATGTTAAATTATACCTACATCGATCTTAAAATGTAGCTAAAAACGTCAAAATACCGTAAATTGGGGGGTACCGTTATATGGGGGCTATACCAAAACGTGGACCTATGTCCACAACTTTTGTTATATAAGTTTATTGACATTTAAGAACCCTAAATGTCAAATTATAGCTACATCGGTCTGAAAATGTAGCTAAAAACGTCAAAATACCGCAAATCGGAGGGTACCGTTATATGGGGGCTATACCAAAACGTGGATCCATGTCCACAACTTTTGTTATATAAGTTTATTGACACTTAAAAACCCTAAATGTCAAATTATAGCTATATCGGTCTGAAAATGTAGCTAAAAACATCAAAACACCGTAAATCGGGGGGCACCGTAATATAGGGGCTATACCAAAACGGGGACCTATGTCCACAACTTTTGTTATATAAGTTTATTGACACATAAGAACCCTAAATGTTATATTATAGCTACATCGGTCTGAAAATGTAGCTAAAAACGTTAATATACCGCAAATCGGAGGGTACCGTTATATGGGGGCTATACCAAAACGTGGACCTATGTCCACAACTTTTGTTATATAAGTTTATTGACACTTAAGAATCCTAAATGTCAAATTATAGCTATATCGGTCTGAAAATGTAGCTAAAAACATCAAAACACCGTAAATCGGGGGGCACCGTTATATGGGGGCTATACCATAACGGGGACCTGTGTCCACAACTTTTATTATATAAGTTTACTGATACATAAGAGCCCTAAATGTCAAGTTATAGGTAAATCGGTCTGAAAATGTAGCTAAAAACGTGAAAATACCGCAAATCGGGGGTACCGTTATATGGGGGCTATACCAAGACGTGGACCTATGTCCACAAGTTTTGTTATATATGTTTATTGACACTTAAGAACCCTAAATGTTGAATTATACTTACATCGGTCTTAAAATGTAGCTAAAAACGTCAAAATACCGTAAATTTGGGGGTACCGTTATATGGGGGCTATACCAAAACGTGGACCTATGTCCACAACTTTTGTTTTATAAGTTTATTGATACATAAGAACCCTAAATGTCAAGTTATAGCTAAATCGGTCTGAAAATGTAGCTAAAAACGTCAAAATACCGCAAATCGGGGGGTACCGTTATATGGGGGCTATACCAAACCGTGGACCTATGTCCACAAGTTTTGTTATATATGTTTATTGACATTTTAGAACCCTAAATGTCAAATTATAGCCAAATCGGTCTGAAAATGTAGCTGAAAACGTCAAAATACCTTAAATCGGGGGGTACCGTTATATGGGGGCTATACCAAAACGTGGACCGATATATCCCATCTTCGAACTTGATCTTCCGACGGCTAAAAAAATGGTATTCCCCAATTTTCAGCGAAATCGGTCAACAAATGCGACCTGTACGTTGCGAACGGACGGACGGACGGACGGACGGACATGAATAAATCGACTCAGAAAGTGATTCTATGTATATCCCTAGAAGGTATGTTACATACAAATGCACTAACACATAATACCCCTTACCACATAGTGGTGTAGGGTATAATTATTGGTGGAGAAGCTTTGTGACAACTAAGAACTTTAAACGGCAAATTACAGTTATAATATATAATAGCACTGTGCATCATTTTTAAGGTAGTCTTGTGCAAACAATTTGAACTGAGGATTTTTTGAAAGTACAGACCCAAACTACAAAAACTCTAGTTGGGTTTTGATGTGTCAGATCCAGCATGGATTTTATGGCCCCATCTAAACATGGTGAAATATTGACTTTTTAAAGCAATTCTGGGCTATATCTCTGAAACCTATATGAATCTTCATCTGACCTCTGAAGCAAATTTGTAGATAAGGGCAAGAATAAAATATTTGCAGAAATAATGAACTCAAACAACTAAATTTATTGCCTCAAATGTTATAACATAACGAAAATTTTCATAATTTGTATACATATTGCACCATATCTCCAAAATCGTTAATTTTTTCAATATTTTCTTTTGGAAGAATATTCGCTGGAATGTAATACACAACTCTTCGGAACATGCCATTGTTGTAAAATGCCGTTATCACGTTGTTTTCAGTATATTATTCAACGACGACTTAATAAATATGTCAATAATGTGGTGAAATCCGAAATGCTAGAATAAACTTTTGGTATGAACTGTGTTTGAAATACGCGTTGTAAAAGATATGATGCACACTACCGCTGAAACAACATGAAGTAAGCATTTTAGAGTTTCAGAAAGTTCTGAAGAATTGCTGAGAACTTTATTTGGAAGATGTTTGCAAAAGCATCCCAGACGGGACAAGGAGACTTTTCTCATATCAATGAGTGCACCCCGATTCATATTAGCATCATTATATGGGACCTACGTGTCTTAAGACTCCACTTGCAAAGAAGTTTTACATGGCTAAAATACTCAGAGAATGTCGCCAACATTACTGAGGGGTATTTTGCCACCGTTGAAAATTGTTGATGCTCCCTGACCGGGGCAAATTACAGCTAGTATGGTTAAAAATTTAAGCTAAAATTCTCAAAACAACGAAAATCGGGAGGAACCGTTATATGGGGGCTATGCCAAAACGTGGATAGCGTTGAAAATTTTTGTGGAGAAGTTTTGTGACCACTGGGAACGTCAAATGTCAAATAACAGGGAAAATCGGAACGTACCGCTATATGGGAGCTTTAGCAAAACATGGACCTATGTTGACAAATTTTGATGGAGATATTTTGTGACATCTTGGAACCTCAAATGTTAACTTACAGGTAGTTGGATGAAAAATTTAGATAAAACCCTTAAAATATCGAAAATCGGGAGGTACCTTTTTATGGGTGCTCTACCGAAACATGGACCTATGTTTGTTTCTAGTGGTGTATTTTTGTGACCATGTAGTTCGGTCAAAAATGTAGCTAAAATTCTCATAATACCGAAAATCGGGAGGTACCTTTATATGGAGGCCATAAGAAAACATGGGCTGTGTGGACAATTTTGGATGGAGAAGTTTTGTGCCCACTGAGAAACTCAAATGTCAACTCTACCTGTTATTTCGGTCAAAACGTAGTCAAAATTCCTAAAATCGAGGGTTGCCGATATATGGGGGATATACAAAAACAAGGATCTATATTGAAAAAATTTTATGGAGGTAGTTTTGTGACCACTGGGAACCTCAAACGTCTAATTGCAAGGGCTTCCGTCAAAAAATGTAGCTATAACCCTCAAAATACTGAAAATCGGGAGGTACATCCAAAAATTAAAAATAAAAATACATATATTAACATGTGTTTTGTTGTTTTATTTAGAAATTTATCTTAAACATCTTAAAAAGGCATCATTTTTGATAATTTTGATAAATAAGGTTTTTGGATCAAATGAAAAGAATATTGGGAGCCGGGAATCCAAAAAAAAAAATTTTTTTTTTTTTAGGTCACTCTAATGTGTCCGAAACCGTTTCGGATACGTTTGAGTCAATTTAGGCATATCCGTCAGTTAGTCCAGGTGGTTGGATTGTACGATAACTCTCGAACGGTGTAAGAGATTAGTACTAAACTTTGCCTAAGCCTAATATTTCTCCAAAATTAGATTACGGCCGAAAATGAATTTTATAAGTCCACGATTTGGTAGAGCTAACATATAACAGTAAATTTGTACTCGAAAGTTTCTGCGACATTTTCCATCCGAATTAGCTGTAATTTTATATTTCGAGTTTTCTATGAATCCCAAACCTAGGTGTGTGTGCTATATATGTGTGTTTAAATACTGCGTTCTTTTTTTGTTCCAACAATCATTATCTAGCTGCAGTCTTGGAATCGGGAACACAAACATACGTACATATTTCATATTTTTCCTTTTCATTTCAATTGCCATCCACTCAAGTCTCCCCCAACTTCGTTGCAGTATGACAAAGCTACTTGTTCTAAGGCTCCATCATCATACACACGCACATATATATGTACACATGACACTTGTACACACTGAAGTATGGTAAAGAGGGTTAAGTAAAGCTGCATTCCCAGCAAGCACTTGTATGAACACTTTTTTCTCATTAGCGTGTTTAATTACAGGATGGCGGTAACACTCCGTTTTGCCGTTTGAAATTCAATACAAACTTCATTTAATTGCTCACTTTCAGATTAGAAGAGAACGAATAAACAAAAGATGTAAGCCTTAGCATCAGTAAAAGAAATTCTGTTGATCCCTTTTTCGTTCGTTTGAAAAAAAAGATTGACTGAAAGAGTAGACTGGAAATTGAATGGCCTCTTGTTGGGATAGCAATTGGAGTTATTTTGATATAAACCGGTATGGAGGGAGCCAATGTGGCGTTTGGCAGATTGAATTGGTTGTCATGTTCGGTTGGGCAGACATATTTGTTAATCTGTGTATATATTGTATATATGTATACGTATATGTGTACACGAAATCGGTTAGGACTATGTGCTATTGATAAAAATATATTGCCATGTTGAGCAAATCCATAAACCAAGTAGCCCTACTTGAATAGGGTAAAAATAATACAAGCATAGAATACATAAAAGAATGGCAGAAATCTCTGTTATAGCATTATAATATTAAACAAAGGACAGGTAAGAAACAGTATTATATTCCAATGAGTGAAAGCACGTCAGGAAGAAGTAATGTTTCGCAACGTCAGGTTTCTCTCGCCTACTTTATTATCAACATTATGAAATGAAGATAGAAACTCTTCAAGCGCCGAACCAAGAGGATCCTATGAAGGTACTGAGAAGTCCCCCAAAAACAAAAAAATCTTATATCGGGAAGAATTGTCTTCCTAATACTGCTATAGTCATGAACACAAGAGATGTCCGCTACTGAAATTTCAACGAGATCTGAAATGTAACCTTAAACTGGATTTAAGCGAAAAAGTGTTAATTATTTTTTGGAGGAGGTACTTGACGGAATGAACCGACAAACTACATCTTGGAACATGAATAAAGTTTATGAGTCACCTTTTTCGTTAGTTACTGTGTCCATCAGCCATTTTGGTTGGTCACCATAGGGCTTGTTAGGGGTAATAAACAGTTGCCCATGGAATTTGTTATTATCGTTGTAATCAGGTCAAGAAGGACTAACTTCCGAGAAAATGTCAAAAGTTCTTTTACAAGAAAGCATTCAGGTATTCTTAGATAATCTTGGTATAAAAGATCTCAAGTTCTTCTTATAGAAGACCACAAGGAATTCTTAAAGAATACGACCAGGTCTTTTTAGAGAAGACGATTAGGTCTTCTTATAGAAGATCAAAATGTCTTCTTATAGAAAACCACAAGGTTTTGCTATAGAAGACCACAAGAAAACCAACAGGTAATCTTGGTATAAGAGATTACAAAGTCTTCTTAAAGAAAATCACAAGGTTTTCTTAGAGAAAATCACAAGGTTTTCTTAGAGAAAATCACAGGGGTTTCTTGTAAAAGATCACAAGGCCTTTTAAAAATGGCCACAAGATCTTTTCATAGAAGATGACAAGGTCTTCTTATAAAATACCACTAGGTCTTCCTATTCAAGACCGCAAGGTTTTTTTTTTAAACCAGAACTTATTTTTAAGTGCGAGCGCCAGGACTTCTTTGAAAAGACCACAAGTTCATCTTATAGAAGACAACAAGGTCTTCCTATAAAATACCACAAGGTGGTCTTAGGGAAGACCGTAGGCGTTTTTGTAAAAACCATAGGGACTTCTTAGAAAAAACCACAAGCCAACGAGGTCTTCCTATAGAAGAAGACAATCAGGGCTTCTTAGAGGGGACCATCAGGGCTTCTTACAGAGGACTACAAGTTCTTTATATGGAGCACCACACTTATAGACGACCACAAGGTCTTCTTTTAAAAGTTCACGGGGATCTTCTTAAAGAGGACCGCAAGATCTTCTTATAGAAGACAACCAGGTTGTATTAGCGAAGACCACAATGTCTTCTTACGGAAGAGCATTAGGTCTTTCTTGCGGAAGGCCACAAAGACTTCTTATGGAAGACCGGTCTTCTAATAAAAGATGACAAGACTTTATTTTAGAAGACCGCAAGGTCTTACTTTATAAGACCACGAGGATCTTCTTAGAGAGGACCACCCGATGTTATTATAGAATACCAAAATGGCTTCTTATAGAGAAAGAAGGTCACAAGGTCGTCTTATGGAAGACCACAAAGTCTTCTCTTAGCAGACCACGATTTTTTCTTCTTATTACTATATTTATTATTCTGGTCCAATTTCTTAATCAAAGCACTCCTCGTCCCGATAACATATCCGGACAATGGCAAACCATTGTCCACTCCATGCAAACAGCCGCATAATCAGTACTTGGATACCAGAGATCTCCACCAAGGAATCCATGGTATGACCAGGAGTGTCGTGCTGCTACCGCGGCATATATGGCTACTTTACAATCAGTAGCAACGCGTAGCGCACGAGAGAGGTATCGGGAGAAAAGGAGAAACGCTATTTCCACAGGAAAAAGAGAAAGATGGAAAAGCGGGAGTGTGAACAAATCGAGATGTACAGGAGACAGAATGAAGTCCGAAAATTCTACCAAAGTGTGAAACATCAAACTGATGGCTTTGGAAGTGGCACAGAATGACCAGAATGGTAATTTGGTAACTGATACAGATAGTGTGCTAAGGATATGGAAACAGAATTTTTTCACACTGTTGGTATCCAATAGTAGCAAAGTCGACGAAGATACCACAGTTCCATTCCTAGAAGATGGTATTGAATGTATACCACCCGGCCAAGATGAGGTAAAGACAGCAATAAACCGGCCGAGCTGTTTAAAACCGGAGGCGACACGCTGATAAGGTGTATGCATCAGCTAGTTAGTTTCATCTGGCAGGAAGAACGCGTACCCGACGATTGGAACCTGATCATCCTGTGTCCCGTCCATACGAAAGGAGATAAGACTTTGTGCTCCAACTATAGGGGCATAAGTCTTCTCCCTATCGCCTACAAGATAGTGTCAGGGATATTATGCGAACGACTAAAGTCCATGGTCAAGGAAATAATTGGACCTTACCAATGTGGCTTTGGACCTGGCAAGTCCACCATTGACCAGATATTTACCCTGCGGCAAATCCTGGAGAAGGCCCAAGAGATGCAGATCGACACCCACCACCTTTTTGTCGATTATAAAGCAGCCTTCGACAGTCCGCTACGTTCAAAGGTATTCCAAGCCATGTCTGAATTTGGTATCCCCGCAAAGCTCATTCGGCTTTGTAAAATTACTCTAACTGACACAAGATCTTCAGTTAAGATAGGAAAGAACCTCTCCGAAGAGTTTTGTACCAAAAGAGGTTTCAGGCAAGGAGGCAGCCTTTCGTGCGATCTTTTCAATATCCTTCCTGGAAAGGGTTATACGATAGGCAAACGTCAAAAGAAGTGGCACAATCTACACCAAGAGGCACTTGTTACTTGCTTATGCTGATGATATAGACAGCATGTGACGATCAGTAAATGAAGTAACCGATACCTTTATGAAAGTCGAAGGAGAATCCGCTAAAGTGGGTCTGGCGGTAAACGGCGAGAAGACCAAGTTGATGGTGTCGACGCGCAATGCGTCTATTGAGATCGGAGGTAATAAAAGACTTCGTATACCTCGGCACCGCCTTAAACACAACAAACGACATCAGTTGTGAAATAAAAAGAAGAATTGTATTGGCCAACAGATGCTACTTTGGCTTAAGTAAGCACTTTAAAAACAAAGCCACAACTCATCAAACCAAAATAACGCTTTACAAAACACTGATACTACCCGTGCTGATGTATGATTCCGAAGCTTGTGTACTTGCGCAAGCAGATAAGGCAGAGCTTGGCGTGTTTTAAAGAAAAATTCTTCGAAATATCTACGGACAAATCTGCGTTAACGGTGAATTTCGACGTCGCATGAACCACGAGGTGTATCAGCTATACAACGACATCAGTATAGATCAGTGATGGCCAAAAACACACATTTGCAGATTATAACTTGCGCTAGTTTGAGTGGAAACGTAAACAATGCATTAACCAAACGAATGTGTTTACAGTGTACGTGTGTGTAGTATGCCCGCGGGCATAGGAAAGTTGTTGTTGGTGGCATTCACTGGTATAGATAAACGTATTGAGATGCAGCGATTGCGCTGGCTAGGCCATATCATAAGAATGAGCGATGATGAACCCCATAAAAAGGCGTTTAAATTCGAGCCATATGGCGGTGCACGCAGAATTGGCAGGTCAAAGAATATATGGCGCAAGCAAGTGGATGAAGAGATGACAAGGCGCGGTATTCCAAAAAGCGAAGCAATAGACAGAGAGAAATGGAGATCTTTTCTTAGTTCGGTATATGGAACAAATGTTCTGTAATGGGCCAGCTAAGTAATTATTTTTTTAGAAGAAGAATGCCTTCTTCTTCTTTTAGAAAGTCTTCTTATAGAAACACAAGGTCTTACGAAGGCAACAAGGTATCCTAATAGAAGAGAACGATGTATTCATATAGAAGACCACAAAGTCTTGTTTAAAAGAAAACGACAATCTTCTTAGAGAAGACCAAAAAGTCTTAATTTGGAAGGCCACAAGACCTTCTTATGGAAGACCACGAGGTCTTCTTAGACAGGACCACAAGATCTTATTTTAGGTGACGACAAGGTCTTCTTAGTGAAGAACACCAGGTCTTTTTAGAGAATACTATGAGGTCTTCTCAGGAAGATAACAAGGTCTTAATTTTAGAAGACCACAAGGTCTTCTTATGGAAGACCAGAAGATCTTCTTATGGCAGGCCATAAGGTTTTGTTATGGAAGACCAGAAGGTCTTCCTATGGAAGACCAGAAGGTCTTCTTATGGCAGGCCATAAGGTCTTCGTTTAAAAGACCATGATGTATTTTTATAGAGGACCACAAGTTTTTCTTATAGAAGACCACGATGATCTTCTTAGAGAGGACCACAAGATCTTATTTTAGAAGACACAAGGTCTTCTTATGGAAGACACGAAAAGAAGGCCACCAAGAAGACCACCGGATCTTCTTAGAGAAGGCTTCAAGAAGATCACAAGGTTTTATTTAAGAAGACAACAAGGTCTTCTTATGGAAGACCATAAGGTCTTCATTTAGAAGACCATGAAGAATTCTTATAGAGCCCAAATGATCTTATTTTAGAAGACCGCAAAGTCTTCTTTTTTAATAGGCCAGGAGGATCTTCTTAGAGAAGACTTATAGACGACCGCAAAGTGAAGGCCACAGGGTATTCTTAGTGAGGACCGCCAGATTATCTTAAAGAAGACTATCAGGTGTTTTCAGTGAAGACAACCAGAAATATCACAAGGTCATATTTTAGAAGACCATAAGGTCTTCTTGTGGAACACCAAAACGTATTCTTATTGAAGACCTTATGGTCTAATGTATTCTTATAGAGTACCACAAACACAAGATCTTCTTGTGGAAGACCACAAGGTCTTCTTATGGAAGACCGCAAGGTCTTTATATGGAATACCATAAAGTCTTCATTTAGAAGAGCATAAGGTATTCTTACATTCTTCTTTTAGGAGATCACTAGGTCTCATTTTTTAATAGACCTGGAGGATCTTCTTAGAAAAGACCATAGGATCTTATTTTAGAAGACCACAAGATCTTCTTATGGAATACCACGAAGTGAAGGACTTCTTAGTGAAGACCACCTGGTCATCTTAGAGAAGACCATCAGATATTTTCAGTGAAGACCAACAGAAAGATCACAAGGTCTTATTTTAGAAGACCACAGGGTCTTCTTCTGGAAGACCATAAGGTCTTCATTTAGAAGACCATGAGGTATTCTTATGAGGACCAAAAGGTTTTCTTATTTAATACCACTAGGATCTTCTTAGAGAGAACCACAAGATTTAGATTTTAGAAGACCACAAGGCCTTCTTTTAAAAGACCAGGTGGATCTTCTTATGGAAAACCACAAGGTCTTTTATAGAAGCCAGGAGGTCTTCTTAGAGAAGTAACAAGGTCATTTTATAGTGGTCAAGCAGGTCTTCTTGGAGAAAACGACTATTCTTGGAAATGCCATCACGCCTTTTTATAGAAGATCGCCAAGTATTCATACAGAAGACAAAGTTTTCTTATAGAATACCATGATATATTTTTATAGAAGATCACAAGGCCTTCTTTTAGAAGGTCTTCTAAAAAAGCACAAGGTCTGAAAAAGGTCACAAAGTATTCTTTTAGAAGACCACAAAGTCTTCTTAAAAATACCGCGAGAGCAGACCACAGGATCTTCCCCAAGAAGAGAAAACAGTCTTCTTTTAGATAGCCAAAGTTGTACTTTAAAAGACCACGAGGGTCTTCTTAGAACGGGCCGCAGGATCTTTCCCAAGAATACAAAAAAATATTCTTTTAGAAGACTACACGGTTCTTACAAAATACACCGATTTATTATAGAATACCACCAGAACTTTTTATTATAGTCACCTTTTAGTTAACAAAACTTATGCTATTGCTAAGAGATGAAAACTCTCATTTCCAAATGTGGGAATGATGTGTGGTGTACGTATGTATGTAGGTGTTGTGGTTGCCTTTATCTATTTTTAGTTTTTGCGATTGAAATTGTTAAAATGGAAAAATTAATTTCAATATCACTCAAAATTAAAACGAAATAAACACCTCTTCTTTTCAGATGATATGAAATACGGAAATTAATTACATTATGTTCAACTTGCTTGCACATAGGAGGAATGTACACACACACATACATACATACATATATCCAGCAATATTTTATATTTTTGCACAAAACTTTACCGGATTTATAATTTTTTGTCAAGAAGAAATTGTTAAGTCTGCAGAGAATATCCGCATACAAAGGACAAGGAAATCGTGGCTGGATCAGAAACTATGACCTTAACTTCCTTACACTTTGTTAAGCATTTCCACTTGTTAAAAAATATCACAACAACTACTGAGACCAATAAAAAAATAAAATATTAACTTTTTATTTAATTGTTGTCTTATTAGGACGAAGGTCATTTATTTCTGAGAGTTTTATTTAATTGAATTTATTGAGCATTCATGGCCTAAGGAGTTTTGTATTGAACAAGTTAAAAAGTGTCAGTCGGCTTTGCCGGCAGATATATACCCTCAGCCAGTGTGAAGTGACACTTTCACCTACGGACAGATCTAATGTATTTAAGGTCTCTTCAGAATTTTGTGGCCCTTTTTGGATATTTGAACTTGCCGACAAAAATGTGGATTAGACACAAATGTTGAACTTTTGTGGGGGAGATACCCTTAGGGAGGACCGATATGGGCCATCTTAGATGTTAAACTAAATTTTTAAAAAATATTAGGAGATCAGAAGTTTGGACCAAATTGGTTACCCATTCAAGTAGTGACATTTTTTAAATATTGAGGAGAAGTACCGGAAGTTGTGGACCGGTATTGCCCCCATGAAACTAAGTGTGGATATAATATGACGAAACCAACCAAATCGGTTGAACAGTTCGAGAGTTATCGTGCTCTCCGACCGCCACATATGGTTACATAGGGGTTTTTACACCTTTCGGACTGTTTTCCAAAGAAATATGGACTTGACCCTGAAAATACTTTTACCATCGTAGTGGAGGTAGCGAATGCAAATCGCTTCAACAAAAATCAAAGTGATTTGAGAGCAGGTCTTAAAGTGAACTTAACCGAAATTGTGTGTGGTAGGTTCCCGAAGGAGTGGACAAATATATTCCATATTCGAACCTGATCTATATCTGGCAGATATATTAGGATGTGCAATGTATGGATTACATCGGCCACTCCCTTCAAGAGATATCGTCCGCACAATTTTTCCGAACATTTTTGAACTTTTGTGGGGGAGGTACCTGAAGGAGTTGACCGAGTATTAAGAAGGCCAAATTTTGGACCGAATCGGCAGATCCGTTCGAGAGTTATCTTGCGCTCCAACCACTACACACGGTGTCATAGGGGCTTTTGCATCTTTCAGCTTATTTTCTCAGGAAGTATGGACTTGCCCCTGATGAAACTTGTACAGTCGTATGGGGGGCAGTGAATACAAGTTGCTGCAACAAAAATCAAAGCGATTCGAGAGCAGGTCCTAAACTGAACTTTTCCGAAATTTTGTGTGGGAGGTACTCGAAGGAGTGGACCGATTTAGTCCATATTGGACCCTCATCTAAGTCTGATAGAAATTTCACGATGTGCAAAGTATGGATCAAATCAGTTATTTCCTTCAAGAGTTATCGTGCGCACAAATTTTCCGAACATTTTAGAACTTTTGTGGGGGAGGTACCGGAAGGAGTGGACCGATATAGCCCATCTTCGAACTTAAACTAAGTTCGGGCAAAATATTACGAAAGCCAAATTTTGGACCGAATCGGTTGATCCATTCGAGAATTATCGTGCGCACCAGCCAGACAGACGGACGGACGTTGCTCAATCGACTCCAAATTGTCTAAAACACATTTCGTCCAAACATACTGGGGGTCTAAAACCATTATTTCGATGAGGCACATTTTGCCCGTATGAAAGTGTATGTACCCTCGTTAGCATAAATGCTGAGGGTATAAAAAGTGATATCTAGCGAAGTCCACACACACTCAACCAATATGCTACGATCTTTTCGCTGGTGGTTTAGTTCAGCTCATTAGGCGTATTTAGATGTGGTGCTAGACAACATTATTTTAGTTAACTTCTCTTGTACTGTGTTGCCTTTTTGTCAGTTTTAAATAAATCAAAAAACAGTCCATGTCCGACTTAAGGTTTTTGTGTCCGTTTTATCTCCGGAGATCCATAGCAGCCTCGGTTTATTTGAGAAAGTATTATTTTTAAAGGTGTGTCTGGTGCAGTGGTTTCTTGTTGCCATAGAAAGTTTGCATGTAGAATGACAAAGTATTATCTTTGTATATATGAGGAGCTCAGAGCCAAAATGGTCTAATCCTCATTTTCAAAAAAATCAAACTTACTATACTAATGGAACCGGAACCTTTTTAAAATATATACTAAAAACTCCCTATTGCATAATTTGAACGCAGGCGATACTACATGCTGAAAACTGTTTTCGATGCCATAATGGCCTAAGCCGCTTAGGCCAAATCAAATACATGAAATAAACAAGTGAGAAAAGGCTATAGTCGGTACTGGGCCGACTATGTGATACCCTACACCACTACCTCTGTGCATAATCTTTTCACTCGAAAACATTTCTTTCTAGGGAGATACGAAAGTTTTCACCTATCTGGCTTTTATACCAAATGACTTAAGGCGAACTAAACCAAAATAATTAATATTTAATTTTATATTGGACTACTATCGACATCACCAACATCAATATTCTTCTATCTCTGTGAGAAAATTTCGTAATGATCCGATCAAAATTCCGACCTGTAGTGTGATTGCAGAAGAAGTGGAAAAAAGGGATGTATTACCGACTATTGCGATATCTCTATTATTTGACCATCTCCGCCAACCTACTTTGCATAATTTTAAAGATGGGATTTTCTACTTTCTTAGTCGGGATTTGCTTTTAGATGGTCCCTAACCAAAGGTGTGATATGCGTCATTATAACTAAAATCGCAAAAATGAAAAGTTGGGTTCTATTAGCGACCCCTTATAGACGCTGAGATATTTGCTTTGGAATAAAATGTAGACGTTTTCTCCAAATAACTTTTTTGCTCATTCCGACCCCTTATTATTATCTGACCATCACCAAAATCAATAGGCTTCTTCCCTCCGGGACCCCCATCAACACCCAAAATTTCGTGACGATCCGATCAAAATTGCGACCTGTAGCGTGATTTCCAAAAAAGTGAAAAAATGGGATGTATTACCGACTTTTGCAATATCTCCGTTATTTGGTCACCTATGCCGACCTAGTTTGCATCATTGTAAAGATGGGATCTTCTACTTTCATAGTCAGGCTTTGCCTTTGAAAAGTCCCTAACCGAAGCTGTGATATCCGTCATTATAATTAAAATCGCAAGAATGAACATTTGGGTTTTATTTGCCACTATTGTAATATCTCCGTTGTTTGATCACCTACGAGAACTTACTTTACATCATTAGAAAGGTAATATTTTTTTCTTTTATTCTCAGGTCTTGCTTTTGGTATACCCCATATAGAAGCTGAGATATTCGCTTTGGAAAAAAACGTTTTCTTTTTACCCACATAAGTTTTTTGCCCATTCCGACCCCTGAACATTATCCCACCATCACCAAAATCAATAGGCTTCTTCCCCTCCGGGACCCTCATCAACACCCAAAATTTCGTGACGATCCGATCAAAATTGCGACCTGTAGCGTGCGTACAAAGTTTAGATGGGCAGACGGACAGACGGACGGACACACATAGCCAGATCGACTCAGCTCGTCGAGACATTCATTTTGGTATATATAAGTATGGGTCTACGACCATTATTTCGATGCGTTACATACTTTTTGGGAGGGTATTCCCCACATAGTGGTGTAGGGTATAAAAATATGTGTGGATTAGGCCAAAAATGCATGTTACGTTTAAATCAAGAGTATATTTGAAAAATAAATCAAGATAACTACGAGTGTTCAAATTGAATTTTGAAAAGTTGAATCAGCTGGAACTGGGATGCAATTGGACTTAACAATTAAGAATATGCAGTTATAGCATTAGATTTGATCCACTCTCTTCCGACACCAGTCAAACTACTGTCTTGGTATTCATGACCTTATCACTAACAAGTCATTCATGTATACCTAGATTGAGGGAAAAGCTTCACGTGGCCCACAGGAAATATGGTCTAGTACTCATTATGCATTACGTGAAAGCCAATGTCACATACATAGTCAATAATTTGGTTCCCAGTGGTAGCAAAACTTCTCCACTAAAAATTGCCCAGGTAGGTCCATGTTTTCGTATAGCCCCACCTATAACGGTAGCTCCCGATTTTAGGTATTTTGAGGAGTTTCGCTACATTTATTGACAAAACTACATGTTATTTGACATTAGAGGTTCTCAGCGTTAACATAACTTCTCTACCAAAACTTGTCAACATAGGTTCATGTTTTGGTATAGCACCCATACAACGGTAGCTCCAGATTTTCAGTACTTAAACGATTTTAGCATCATTTTGCTCACCGAACTATGTGTAATATGACATTTAAGATCTTCAAAAATTGTCAACATTGTTCCATGTTTTGGAATTTCTCCCATATAATGGCACCTCCCAATTTTCGGTATGTTGAGGATTGTAAATATAAGTTAATGTTTTCTTATAGCCCGCTACAATTCACAGTGGTTCTGGTTTTTAATGCGTCGGAAACTGATTATGTTATCTGTCCCAAAAAAAAAGAATTATGACAATAGCTATATCCATTCAAAATTAGAGAGTTTTGACCAGGAAAATACTATTATGAACCACTGTGCAAAGGTACCTCCTCATTTTAGGTATTTTGAGAAGTTCAGTTAAATTTGTTGATGGAAATATCTGTTATTTAAGGTCACAATACTTCTAGACTATAAATTACCAGCATAGCTCGATGTTTAGGTAATGGCCCCATATGACGGAACCTCCCGATTTTTGGTGTTTTAAGGATTTTTGCTAAAGTTACTAACCGAACTAGCTCTAATTTGCCATTTGAGATTCTTTGTGGTCCCAAAACTTCTCCACTAAAAATTGTCTACATAGGTTTATGTTTTGGTATAGTGCCCCTACAACGGTACAGGTTACGGTATTTTGAGGATTTAAGCTACATTTGTTGACCGAAATATCTGTAATATCACATTTGAAGTTCTCAGCGTTCCCAAAACTTCTCCACCAAAACTTTTCAGCATATGTTCATCTTTTGTATAGCCCTCCTACGACGGTACTTACCGAATTTTAGTATTTTCAGAATTTTAGCTAAAATTTTTATACGAACAAGCTTCAAGTTCTCATTTGAGGTTCCCAGCGGTCACAAAATCCTCCCCCAAAAAACGTTAACATAGGTCCATGTTTTGGTATAGCTCCATATAACGGCACCTACCGATTTTAAGTGTTTTGAGAAGTTTAGCTACATTTGTTGACCGACATTTGAGATTCTTGGTGGTCTCAAAATTTATCCACCACAAATTCTCTGCACACATACATAGGTCCCAATATGAAGGTTATTTTAGACCTTTTAGGCATCCAAATTTATCCAAGTGATCACTGTTATTGGTGGCTGTGCATAAACATAACCTAATGAGATTTTAGCTGCGTTTCTCACCCCTTCACACAAAAACTGATGTCGTTCAAAATTTAAATATGCTTATTTGAAACAAAAATCAAGACTATTTTACCCCTCCCTTTCCAGCTATGTGGTCGTGTTGGGTGTTATACAACAGAGGGAGATTAACATTTTGAAAGCAAATGTCAACTTTGCGGTCTATCGACTTTTACCTTTTAACTAAAAAGTCAAGTTTTTCGAACAGAGATGTTGTCATATAAGTTGAAGGTCGATTGCGTGTATGGATGTGTGGTAATTATGGTCGCTAAAATACGTACGTATGTGTGTCTTTATCTATCTTTAGTTTCTGCGTTTGAAATTGTTCAACTGAAAATATTAAATTTAATATCATACAAAATTAAAATGAAATAAACACCTCTTCCGTTGAGATTACATGAAATGATATTATTAATTAAAACATTTTTTTTGAATATATAGCTGTACATGAGTGCAGGTAACTTAAAACAATATTCGTATAAACCTCCGTGTCTGTTTATGGAAACTCTCATAGATTTTTAAAACTTCAAAATACTTTCTAGTTTACAATAATCAATGAACTTACAACTTACAATCGTCTATTTTTAATTATTGTTGCGAAAATTTCAAATTCTACCTTAAAAAATCAGACACATACGAGTATATTCGCTTTCCGCAGCTAAGCTCAACAATGTAAATTATATGCAAATAAGAGAAAAGTTAAGTTGCAAATGTTTTATTTAGCTACATTAAATATGCTGCAACATGAAGTGCAAAAAACTTAATATTCTTGCCCACGAAATTATTTTTAAAGCGTCAAAGCCAAACTGCAGCTAAAAACTAGGCAACAAAGTCAAAACTACTGTTTACAGCAAATGTCACCAAGCTCCTCTGTTTGACTTTCGCTTAATTGTGTTCATTTTAAATAATTAAAAACATAAACACAACACCTGCAATTATGGTGATATAAATCATACTGTTAATTTTTTCCTAGGTTCTCGCTGTGGATTTAATTAAATTGCATATTAACAGCTGGTGATTTCATGCTGCACATTAGGGTTATGACTTTTTTACAACCTCATATGCCTGTATCATAGCGTGATGAGTTTTGCCATAAGATTACATAAAATCTTAATTATAAGGTGATTCGGTGAAAAAACCTCACGCACAAAATGATTTTAAAATTTGAATTTATCAAAATTATGGACAATTTTTTTAAGTCACTGAAAACAGATATATAATTGAAAATAAACTTTAGAACCACATGAGATAATTAAAATGACATAAAATTTATTTCTCACTATTTTTCTTCAATTCTGAGAATCGTAAAAATGTCGTAAACGCTTTTATTCCAAAATATAATTTTTTAACAAAAAACAAAAAATTTTAAATTTTTTCAAAGTGACTTTTTTCGCTACTTTTTTAATATTTGAATGAAATAAACGTTATTATAGATATTAGTAGGCTTATATTTATTTATTCGTGCAACAAAAAATAATTTTTTGAAAAAAAATTTTTTTTTCATTTTATATATTTTTTCAAAAACTTATTTTCTTAAAATCGATTTGTGCGTGAACTTTTTTTATATTTCAATGGAATAAACGATAGCATAGTGATTAATAGGCAAAAGTTCATTCATCCCTGCTACAGGAAATCATTTTTGAGGAAAAATGTCAAAAAGTCATAACCCTACTGCACATACATTTGGCCAGTATATAAATTATGTCAATCTCTCAACTATTATGACTGTGAAAGCGTGTGAAATTACGTTAACTGGGTCATTGGCTAAAATATTTATATTTTTGAGAATGGAGGAAAGTTAATTAAGCAATACTGGTGCTATTTTAATATATCACAGAAGTAGGCAGTGTGTAGATGGAAATGTTTTATGGATAAGTGTTAATGAAAAGAGTGATGCGTTTAGTTTGCTTGGTAGCCAAATTTGAGTTAATCATTAAAAATACCTCAATTAACGAACTAAGAATAGATTATACACCTTAAGAGGTCCTGTCTATAGAAGACTTCGGTGGCTTCATTATTACCAAGATGTCTTACGTTGCCTTTAGAAGACCTCATAAGGACTTCCGTTGTCTATAAAAGACCTCACGAGTTCCTCTGTTACCTATACAAGAACAAAAAAAAATTGTAGCCATTTGATAAAGAATTCAATCAAAAATTTATCGATTTTCCCACGATAAAAAAATTTTCATATTGACAAAATTCGATAAAATTGTTTGATCACAAAGTAAAAATATAGTTTGATAAAATAAAATTGTGATATTGACTAAACTAGTTATTAATTTTTTTATCTTGAACTGATAACATATTTCACATATTCACAAAAATATATTATCAAAATATTATAATATATTATCAAAATATTCCACATTTTGCTTGATAAAAACTAAATATTTTCTTGATTAAAAAAATTGTTGAATGCATTTTTTTCACTCTATAAAAAAATGTTCATATTTACAATTATTTCGTTGTTGTTTTTTGTTAAATACAAACCCAAAAGCCACAAAAAGATGCATACACACATTTATAAATGGTGGTGCTTATTCATTTAATTAAAACGCATAAAAATGCCAAACACAATGTGTAGCACATTAGCATAAATGCTGAGGGTATAAAAATGTATCTGTATATTTCTTCAATGTGTTGGTACCTTTATATAGTGAATATACCAAAAAATGGAGCTATGTGGACGATTTTTGGAGGAAATGTTTTCGCTGAGAACCTCAAATGTCAAATTTCAGCTAGTTCTGTAAAAAATTGTAGCTAAAATCCTCAAAATACCGAAAAATCGGTCAAAGACATAGAACTGTAAAGACTGGAAAAGATGCATAATGCACAAATGTTTATGAAACAAAGTAAAAACGCCTGAAATGGTTAACTACTTAACAGAATGTTGTTATGATATCGTAACAACAGAGCTTAACTCCATCTATTGACAAATGTTAACAATTGAGATTTCCAATCTTAATGTATTTAAATCTTTGGATCGGTGAGTATCGTTATATGGGGGCTATACCAAAACATGGGCCTATATTGACGATTTATGATAGATAAATTTCGGCACCACTGCGAACCTTAAATGTCAAATTACTGCTAATTCGTAAAAAAATTATCTTAAATCCCCAAAATATTATAAATCGGGAGTTACCGTTATATGGGGCCTATACCAAAAATTGGATCCATCTTGGCAATTTTTAGTGGAGAAGTTTTTCGGTTGATGTGAACCTCAAATGTCGTATTTCATCTAATTCGGTCGAAAAAATCTAGCTGAAAGCCTCAAAATACTTTAAATCGCGTCTATACAAAAACGTGGACCTATCTCTTTAATTTTTGGTGCAGAAGCTTTTTGACCTCTTGAAACTCCAAGTGCCAAATTGGAGCCAATTTGGGCGGAAAGTGTAGCTAAATCCAAAAAATACCTTAAATCGGGAGGTGCCGTTATATGGGGCTATACCAAAACGTGGACCTATCTCGAAAAATTAAAGTACCAAATTCAACATGTTGTTGCTCTTGTAAAAGTTCGTTTCTTGGTTTACGTCCCTGCAAACCATTTCTATCGCCTAAGAATAATACGCGATTTTCCTGGGCGAATAATTTTTCGCAGGCGATATCGCCTAAAAATCTTCCGCGTAACACCAACCTAAAGTAAGTGTTTATGGAATGCAAATCGCTACCAAGATTCGCTGACGAATCATTTGGAAGATCTTAAGAAGAAGAAAATATAAACAAAAAATTAAAGGAAATTTATTTTTCATTCTTTTTTGTCTTTTGTTTCTTTCAATTGTTTTTATTTTTATACTTTTTGTTTTATTTTCTGATTTGTTAAAATTTTTATCATTCCTTATGATATAGTGGTTTATACTGCTTCTCGGGCCTTTCTTAATTTCACTTGGCAAAACCCAGACATGTACTATGTTTGCCAATACTCATAATATAATACGTGCCATTTATACCAAGTTTTTGCAGAATGTGTATATGAGAATTATAAGCAACCAAATCAAAAATTTTAGTAACAATCGCGTGATCGGGGTTCGGAAGAATAATATATTATTCGCCTGCTCTAACAATAGGGGAACATAACACAACTTCGTGGAAAGATCACCGAGAAGCATAACAGGTAATTTGTCGTAGCGATTGATTATAAACAATAATTTTTAAGAATCGTCTACGAATGGCAAATTACTCGCGGGTGTGAATTTTATATAAAAATTCACTAAAAGATCGCCGGAAAGAAGCGTTGAAGAAAAATCTGGTCGAAAAATCGTCCAACAATCTTCCAATGGTTTGCAGGGGTATATTTCGTAAACAATCAAATGAACAAAGTGTATATGGTAATTTTCAAATTTCCTTTAAAATTCCATAGAAAAAAAATTAAATATTTTTTTGGCGAGCACATCCGCCATTTTTGGTACATGGGTTACGAAAAAAATCGTGGTTTCAAATCTGTTCGCGTTCACAAAATTGGATGCTGCACTCAAAAGTTATGGAGGGTTTTAATCTCTTATAAAGAAAAAATATTTGAAAATTCCTAATTTGTTGTAATAAGAACATGTATATATGAATCGGTAACAGCATTTGATATCTATGCGTAGATGCTAAAATAGTTGTTAAATTTATTTTTATTTTCGCGGAAAATCAACAAATAATGAACAAATCATGGAGTAAATTTTATTTATTCTAACTCAGAGTCCATAAAAATCTCTAAACAAATAATTTAAAAATACGTACATAATCTAGACAACGCGTAGAAAAATGTGAGACCAAAATTATAGAGATCGCGTTTATAACTTGCATATTACAGCAACAACAAAGAACGGAAACTTATTGTTGGGAATTATTTCAAAAATATATTTTTTGGTTAAATACGAAAAAATTAAAAAAAAAATTTGGGAGTTATTCTATTATTTCGCTAAATTTCCATACAAATGCTGAAGTATTTTGCTTAAACTTCTACAAGAAAAGTAATTAGTCATCGTGAAAGTATATTTGCTTTCTGTGATACGCAATAGAAATAAGAAGTAGAGAGTAATATTGAAATTACAATCAAAGTAAAAACATAGAAGTTAAAAACCGTATAATTCGCGAATCAGTTTAAATCAGTTGAGGTGCACGTGATTTTCGGATACAGGGAGTCCATGTCTATCAATATGCATGGATTTTCCCATGTTTCATTTAGCGGCCAAAGTGTGCCATCAGTTGCATCTTACTATTCAAAAAACCTTCAAGTGGGCAAAAATTACGCGATGTACATATGATTATAAGGTGCATCCGATTTCAATGGCCGCCTATTAAAAATACGTCAATATAAATTATTTTAGACAGATTCGCCAAGAACTGCGGATGTGCCACCACATTCTATTTTGGGATAAATAGGGATATTACTCCCGAATCTTTGTAATTTGTGACACACCTTTTTGGCAAATATTATAATCGCGTATAAAGGATTACATTTCTGTAAAAATAATCAAAGAAAGTCGCGGTTCAATTCGCGGAATTGTCAAAATATATTTTTGCAGATTTTCCTACTTTCAGGGTATCTATATCCGGCGTTTTAGTGGATGGATTCGAACGCGGAAGGGCTTATTAGATCCGGCACGTAAAAAAACTAAAATCACGCGGGGTTGAGGGGTACCTATACGACAGATGTAAATTTTAAAGCAAAAAAATAGGTTTTTTCAAAAAATTTACGCACCAAATTTTCGCCTTTGGACTCCTATTACTAGGAAGCTGTACGGAGCACACTCATGAGATATACATCGAACGACGTGGAATCGCGACTTCTACAATCCTGTATACTAGTTTCGATTATTATCTAGTTGCACCCTCTAATTATAAGAAAAATTCGATAAACACTGAAATCAAAACTTCAAAATGTCAGCATCGATTTTAGGGGGATGCAGTGTATATATCGAAAAGTAATACACTAGAACCATGTTGCCCAAGGGATATTCTTTAGTTCTCTCTTTGAGCACAGGTTTGAGTTTTGCGTGGTTTGGCCAGAAACCAAGAAAGAACACAAAAAAACTTGTTTACTTCAACACATTTTTCCCATTTTTTAATATTACCACCAACGCAGCTTCCACGAAAATTATTTGTTATGGTCCATATTATGAGATCGTGGCTAAAACACTTCAATTAGTAAAAATATATTCATATTTTATAAAATATATTAACAGTTCGCGACTTATTAAATGGTGAACCTCAACTTCAACGATTGTAAAACTTTTTTGAATATTACCATATACGCACACACGCATGTGTATTCGTTGATGCGACAACACAGGCTGATATTTTTTCATTGTTACCCTGCAAATATTTCTCATAATTGTGGAAGATTGTTCGCTCAGATTAATCTTCTGTGATTCCCCGCGGCGATCATTGAACAATTGTTTACATTTTGTCTTAGATTTTCCAAATGATCGCCCTAGAGAATAACAGAATACTCTTCTGGAAGAGCAACAGATGATTGTCACATACATTTTTGATTTGGTTTATATAATTCTCATATACACTTTCGACAGAACTTTGATATAAATGTCACGCATGATATTATGAGAATTGACTAACACAACGCATGCCAAAGTTTTGCCGAGTTTAACTAGAAAGACAACAAAGTGAATGAGGAAGCAGTATAACTAACCTCCAACAACATAAGGAATAATTAAAAATGATAATAAGGCAGAAAAGGAAACAGAAGGGGTAATAAAACTCAAAGAAAACAAATGGAAAAAACAGAACCCAAAGAAAAATTATATTCCTTTTTACTTTTTATACCCTCAGTCTTTAGGCTAAAGAGGGTATTTACACTTTGATACGACCAAAAATGTGTCTCGTCGAAATAATGGTTTTAGATCCCAAGTATGTTTGTACGATATCCGTTTCAGACAATTTTGAGTAGATCTAGCAATGTCCGTCTGTCTGTCTGGCTGGTGCGCACGATAACTCTCGAACGGATCAATCGATTCGGCTCAAATTTTGGGTCTCGAAATATTTTGTCCAGATTTGATTTAAGTTCGAAGATGGGCCATATAGGCCCACTCCTTCAGGTACCTCCCGCACAAATGTTCAAAAATTGTCGCAAAACTTGTGTGCACGATAACTCTCGAAGGGAGTAACCGAATTTAACCAAACTTTGTATATGGTAATACTACCTGAAGGCATACATCAGGTTCGATTTTGGATTATATCGGTCCACTCCTTCAGGTAACTCCCACACAAAATCGTTATGACATTTTTTATAGCAGGATGTTCTTGCGGACCCCGATACGTCATTGTAATTTTTTTCGAGGGCAATGGCGCATAACCACAAAACAAGGCTGCACTATGTCGCGACTTCAAATAAACGGTGGCCAAATATAAAAGGAGTTGGCAATGTCAGATGAATTTTGGTATAAATACTCATAGTTAACTGACAATGTCGAGAGCAAAAAACGGTCCACGTTTTGGGATAGTCCCCATGCAACGGTACTTCTTAATGTTTCGGTATTTTGAATATTTATTTTTCACTTTACAAAACACTTTTCCGATAAAAATTATGGACACAGGTCCACGTTTTGATATAGACCCCATATAACGGTACCTCCCGATGTTGGGAATTTTGAAGATTTTACATATGTTTCACGCCAAAAATTTTGCATTGAGGGTTCCCAATGGACCAAAAAAACGTTTCTGATAAAAATTATGTACATAGGTCCACGTTTTGATATAGCTCCAATAGAACGGTATCGCCCGATTTTTGGTATTTTCAAGGTTTTAGCCACATTAAAAGCCAATTTAGTCTTCGCGAAATAATTTCAAAGGTAAGGTAGATTAAATTCGAAGGTAAGCCATATCGTTCCACTCCTTCAGGTACCTCCCCCACAAAAGTTCAAAAATGTTCGGAAAAATTGTGCGCACGATAACTCTTGAAGGGGTTGACCGATGAAATCCTTACTTTGCATATCCCAATATATCTACCAGATATAGTTTCGAATATGGACAATATTCGTCTACTATAAGGATAAGTTCACTTTAAGACCTGCTCTCAAATTACTTTGATTTTTTTTGAAGCGATTTGCATTCGCCACCTCCATTACGACGGTAACAGTTTTTTCAGGGGCAAGTCAATATTTCTTGGAAAAAAAAGCCCGAAAGGTGTAAAAAGCCCTATGTCACCATATGTGGCGGTCGGAGAGCACGATAACTCCCGAACAGTTCAACCGACTTGGTCCAATTTCTAAAATGGCCCATATCGGTCCTCCCTAAGGGTACCTCCCCCACAAAAGTTCAACATTTGTGTCTTAGTGCCGTTAATTCCTAATCCACATTTTTATCGGCACTTCACATTGGCTGATGGTATATATCTGTCGGCAAGGCCGACTGAGACTTTTTAACTTGTTTCCATATATGCTAATATTCTTAAGATCTTCCATCTAGAATGCCTATTTAGGTTACTTCCCGACGTAAACTTTCAAAACGCCGATACACGTGTCTTCTTTTTTTCGGTCCTCTTTCATAATCTGCGCGGGGTTTCTTGTAATTTTAAAAAAGTTCGATTTCGTTGTACTGTGTTATTAGTCCGTTTAACTTGTAATTTTTCATTTGATGTTCCTGGCAGTCACAAAACTTCTCCACCGAAAATCGACCCATGTTTAGGTATAGCCCCCATATAACGGTACAGTACCTCCAGATTTTCAGATTTTCAGTATTTTGAGGATTTTAGCTACATTTTTGTCCGAACTATCTGTAATTTGGCATTTGAGTTTCCCAGTTGTCACAAAACTTCTGCAACAAAAATTGCCAGCATAGGTCAACGTTTTGGTATGGCCCCACCCATGTAACAGTACCACCCGTTTTTAGATTACTTATCCATGTTATGAGGATCCGTTCGCTCTCGTTGGTAGTTCAAAAGTTAAATTCGTAAATGATATTCAAAAAAAAAAAATACAAAATGTTATTATTCAGTCTTTATAGGAGCATAGCTTTTTGTTACAATTCAACATTTTTTGATTTACTTCTTCAACAAAACTGGAGCAGCAGCGAAGGTGGTAGCTACTGGAGCAGCATAGGCGGCAGGCGCAACAGCGTAAGTGGCAGGGAAAGCAGCAGAGTGGGCAATGGTATGGGCAATGTAGCTAGAGGCATAGGGAGCAACATAGGAAGCACTACCGACAACAGCAGCAGCTGGGGCAGAGTGGTAAGTCAAAGGAGCGGAGTAAGCCAAGGGAGTTGAATAAGCCAAAGGAGATGAGTAAGCAACAGGAGCGGAATATGCCAAAGGAGCAGCAGCAACAGCCAAGAGAGCGCAGAAGCAAACAGCGATCTAGATAATTTAAAATTAACACGAATTATTATAATTTGCTATGTGTATGTGGGAATTTGAACATTTTGTTTGTCGTTTGGTTTGTTAGTTACTAGTAAACAGATAGTTATCTTTAAGAATTCTTAGTCTTATATAAAATATAACTCAATGCCATTAGCTAATATGTAAATAGCGTAAGAGAAACCAAACACGTCTACCCTTCTCCTAGTAGTATTGTAGTCCCATTGGGTAATTCTAACAAACATGGAAACATCACAAACGTAGTAATTGTTTTCTTGGTTTGATCAATGAGTACATATCTAAATACTCATATCTATGTGAATTATTATATACATACATATATAGGTAAGTATATTTGTATATCTCTTGAGCTTTGGTCGACATGTTTTGCTTGAGTAATGAGTTTGATACGTAGAATCTAGTTTTAACAATATTTGGTATAAAAGCATTTTCATAAACTAGATCTGGTATCAATTTTACATTGTCAATTTAACTAAACAAACCAATACAACATGTTCAGCTACAATGCCCACACCATTGCCCACTCTGCTGCCTTCCCTGCCACATACGCTTTTGCTCCCGCCGCCTATGCTGCACCAGTAGCCACCACCTTCGCTGCTGCCCCAGTTTTGTTGAAGAAGTAAATCGGATAATATGGATTTTAATAAAACACTATAAAACGATAAAGATTTAAGAAAATTTATTTTTGTTGTTTGACCCTTATTTTCAAACTATGATATTTTCGAGGGAAAGTGTTTCTGCTTTCCCTGTTGGCACAAGGAAGACTCTCCTCACTCGCAGCTTATTGCACTCCATTGCACAGTTGTCGCAATCACAAAATTTTTGGCCAAAATTATTTTTTTGAAGTTTCATATTTTTATAATTTTTTTGCGCGGAATAATAAAAAACACTTCAAACCATCCGAAAATAATTGGTTTTTCTAAATACCATTAATAGCCGCTCGTTGGTGTAATGCTAAAGTTGAAAATTTTTTGTATAAAAAATAGAACAGACTGTGTGCTGTAAAATATATACTTTTTGGTGTGCTGTGTGGTCGAATGGGTATACGAAATTCAGACCAAAGTTATTATGAATCTGGAAGCTGATAATAAGTGCTTTCATAATATATAAAGAAAGAACGAAGAAAGTTGTAATATCTGGGTAGGGAGATAAAAGTTTGTGTGTATATTGAAAATTATTTTTTACAAATATTTTTGAAATCTTCTTAAACTTTAGAAAAAATGTAAAAATATCGTCTCCTCCAAAAAATTTTTGGAAGCTTGCAGGGGTATGTACTATCATATTCAGATGAAATATTTTGCCTTATTTTGCCTTTTTTAGAAAAAATGTATTTTTCTACTTTAAGTTGAGTGGAATTTTTTATAAATTGATGTTTTTATTGTATATAGTATTGAACTGAAAATGTGGGATAAAGACAAAGTTTCATCCGATTTTTCTTAAAATTGATATTTAAGGTTTTAATAGTATAAAAAACATTTCTGCAACATTTTTTGAAAATTGGCCCACACTGTGACATAGCCGTACCGTCCGATTTAAGATATTTTAAAGATTTTAGCGATATTATTTAACCGATTCGGCTCTAACTTTGCATTTTGACTTCATGGAAAGTATAAACTGTTTGTACCAAATATTTTGGTTAAGACCTCCCACAACGGCGCCTCACTATTTAATTAATTTTCGCTGTTTTTGGCGAAAATACATTTCAATTGATATTTTGGGACATTTGATTAACCTAGTAATCAATTTTAGTATAAAAACGTCGCACAGTTGCCCCGATTTTTGGCCAACATTATTTTTTTGAAAATAATTGGTTTTGCTAAAAAGCGTTAATTGCCTTTAGTAGGCGCAGTGTCAAAGTTGTCACTTTTTTGTATAAAAATAAATCAGACTGTTTACTGTAAAATATACATTTTTTGTTGCGTGTATTATGATTCGGGAAGCTGAAGGTAAGTAATTTTATAATATTTATATATATCGTTTAATCAATAATCGTTTTAATCAAATTTTGCTTGTCTCTATACTTTGATAATTGTGGTTCCACACTCTATTTTTGTATTTTTTAGACGACCTCTTCTTCAGAAACGAAGATTTGTTTACAATTGATTATTACACGCTAGAAACAGTAGTCGTGTCAATAATCTCACAGACGTATTTAATAGAGCATTGGATACATCTGATCCACTTATATCATCTATACGCCTAAACGCCCGCTTACAAGAAAGAAAGCGGTTAAACCTGCCATCTGAAGTAATCGAATTGTTAGTTTGTGAACTAAACGATGAATTACGGCCCGCGAATGATACTGATTGTGATGAAACCACAGATGAAGAATTCGAAGAAGAATATGGGTGCCACCGTGGTGCAATGGTATGCACGCTAGGGTTATGACTTTTTGACATTTTTCCTCAAAAATGATTTCCTGTAGCAGGGATGAATGAACTTTTGCCTATTAATCACTATGCTATCGTTTATTCCATTGAAATATAAAAAAAGTTCACGCACAAATCGATTTTAAGAAAATAAGTTTTTGAAAAAATATATAAAATGAAAAAAAAATTTTTTTTCAAAAAATTATTTTTTGTTGCACGAATAAATAAATATAAGCCTACTAATATCTATAATAACGTTTATTTCATTCAAATATTAAAAAAGTAGCGAAAAAAGTCACTTTGAAAAAATTTAAAATTTTTTGTTTTTTGTTAAAAAATTATATTTTGGAATAAAAGCGTTTACGACATTTTTACGATTCTCAGAATTGAAGAAAAATAGTGAGAAATAAATTTTATGTCATTTTAATTATCTCATGTGGTTCTAAAGTTTATTTTCAATTATATATCTGTTTTCAGTGACTTAAAAAAATTGTCCATAATTTTGATAAATTCAAATTTTAAAATCATTTTGTGCGTGAGGTTTTTCACCGAATCACCTTATAATTAAGATTTTATGTAATCTTATGGCAAAACTCATCACGCTATGATACAGGCATATGAGGTTGTAAAAAAGTCATAACCCTAGTGTATACCCCAAGTATGTTTGGACGAAATTAGTTTCAGATAATTTTGAGTCGATTTAGCCATGTCCGTCCCTCTATCTGTCTGGCTGGCCGATGCGCACGATAACTCTCGAACGGATCAACCGATTCGAACCAAATTTTGGGCTTTGTAAGATTTTGCCCCAACTTAGTTTATGTTCGAAGATGGCCCATATCGGCCGACTTCTTCGGGTACCTCGGGAAATTGTTTGCAGATGGTTGTTTTCGTTGCAAGATAACTCTCAAATTTTTTAACAATTTCTTCCAAACTTAGTTTCACGTTATGAATCTGAACTTAGCTTACTAAAAATTTTTACTATATATCAATGATTTGGTATATCCCCACATTTGTGATACAAAATCAATATATTTTATATATGGCATAATTATGTTGTTTGCTTCTTTTTTTTTGGTCAGAGGGTGAGGGTATATCTCCGTTAGCATAGCTGACTGATACCTTCTTACTTGTATAGCTAAATTTAGGTATTTGAGATATCCGTGGTCGAACAACTTCTCCACCAAATTACGGACACGAAAGGAACTAATTATTGCACTTTAGTTAAATATATTTTATGGTGGAGGGCATAAAAAGTTCGGTCCGGCTGAAATTAACGATGTTTTACTTGTTATACCCTCCACCATATGGAGGGTATAATTAAATTTGTCATTCCGTTTGTCATTCGAAATATTCGTCGGAGACCCCATAAAGTATATATATTATTGATCAGCATAAAATTCTATGTCGATTTGACCATGTCCGTCTTTCCGTCCGTCTGTCTGTCTGTCTGTTGAAATCAAGATACAGCTCGCAATTTTAAAGATAGAGAGTCAAAATTTGGTACAGAAGTTTTTATTACTTGCAGGATGGTTGGTATTGAAAATGGTCCACGTTTTGATATAGCCCCCATAGAACGGTACCTCCCGATTTTCGGTATTTTTAAGGTTTTAGCTTCATTATCCTACCAAAATGGCTGAAATTTGGTACGTAGTCTTCTTTAGGGGTATAAAACTTTCCCCCAGAATTTTGTCGGTATCGGTCCACACCTTCATATAGCCCCCATAGAACGTTACCTCCCGATTTTCGGTATTTTGAAGGGTTTTGCTTCATTATCACACCGAAATGGCTGAAATTTGGTACTCAGTCTACGTTGGTGGTATAAAACTTTCCCCCAGAACTTTGTCGGTATCGGTCCATGCCTTCATATAGCCCCCATAGAACGGTACCTCCCGATTTTCGGTATTTTGAACGTTGTGGCCTCAATATTCCACCGAAATGGCTGAAATTTGGTATTTAGACTTCGTTGGGGGTACTCAAACTTCCCCTTTAAATTTGTCGGTATAGGTCTACGCCTTCACATAGCCCCCATGGAAAAGTACCTCCCGATTTTTCGTATTTTGAAGGTTGTGTCTTCAATATTCCACCAAAATGGCTGAAATTTGGTATTTAGTCTTTAATGTGATATAAAACTGTTCGCCAGAAATATGTCCGTACAGGTCCACGCTTTCATATTGGCCTACTTCTAACTAAAATTCGTCGGTATAGGTCCACGTTTCGATATAGCCCCCATAGAACGGTACCTCCGGATTTTCGTAATACTGAAGATTGATTGTGACGTCAATAACCAACCGAAATGGCTGAAATTCGTTATTTCGTCTTCCAAGAGTTATAAAATATTCCAGAAGAGTATTATCAGTATAGGTCCACGTCTTCCTATATCCCTATAGAAGCTTACTTCTTGATTTTCGGTATTTTTTTTGGTTTTAGCCACATTCTCTTACCGAAATATAGGAAATTTGGTATTTAGTCTTCTTTGAGCCTAAAAACTTTCCGTCAGAAATTTGTCGGTATAGATCGACGTTTTGAAATAGCCCCCATAGAATGGTGCCTCCCATTGTTTTACCGAAATTGAATTCCATTTTACTTCAATACAACTTGTGGTGGAGGGTATAACAAGTAAGACCCGGCCGAACTTAACGCCGTTCTTACTTGTTTATGATATATTTTACCAATTCTACCAATGGCAAATCTTCGGCTTTCCTTTTTCACTTGCAAAAAAAATTCATCGGTCATTAAGCTTGACTACAACTAGAAATTAATTAAGATTAATTTAGTAAATTATTACAAATTCTCAATTGAAAACAAGTCGAAAGGAACCGACATTATGCAACGAGGGGAACTAGAAAAGTTTCCGCCATTTGACATTTTTTTTTAAAGTTCGGCAGTTTTTAGCATAAGCGTACTGAGGATAGTTTGACATACGACCATGTGTTGTGTTGTTTACAGTGACATGAAAAACGCAATTAAAAAAAATAAAACAAGTAAAAAGGTGTCAGTCGGCTTTGCCGACAGATATATACCCTCAGCCAATGTGAAGTGAAACTTTCACCTACGGACAGATCGAATGTATTTGAGGTCTCTTCAGAATTTTGTGAGAAAGAGTAGACAAATATAGTCCATATTCGAACCTGATCTATATCTGGTAAACATATTAGGATGTGCAAAGTATTGATTACATCGGTCACTCCCTTCAAGAGTTATCGAACTTATTTTCCAAAAATTTTTGAACTTTTGTGGGGGAGGTACCTGAAGGAGTGGACCGATATGGCTTATCTTCGAATTTAAATAATGTTTGGACAAAATATTACGAAGGCCAATTTTTTGACCGAATCGGCAGATCCGTTCGAGTTATCTTGCGCTCCAACCACTACACACGGTGTCATAGGGGCTTTTTCCATAGGGGCTTTACAATCCCACGGCAGCGGGTTCTTTCGTACCGGATTGACCCGGAACAACACAAAACCAATGTTCCGGCCAGCGGCAGCCACCTCAGTGTGTACATGTTCGTATTTGTTTCGTTTTTCTGTGTTGGGAGCAGCATATCCCGGAATGCCTGCTCCGAATTCTATTGGTCCGAGCCGGGACGGAAGAAAACCCAGGACCAATATATCTGTGCTCAGTTTGTCACATTCGCATCTTCACCCACATCCAATCTTCGGTGAGATGCAATAGATGTCAGGAGTGGGTGCATCTAAGGGGTTGCTCTGGACTCGTCCACGTGAGGGACTACGACAGGGACTATGTTGCTGCATGCTGTGTGAACACAGTTCCCAGTGAGTCGTCGTCGGATTACGAGACTCCCTCGTCGTCTGATTACGAAACTCCCCCGCAGTCCCCTCGACAACAACCACACACGCAGCCTTTAACACCAGCCGTTGTTGTCCCAATCCCCGAAAATGCAGCCTTTTTGCAATTGAATTGCAATGGACTCCGAGGTAAGATCGAGGAGATAGTAGATTTTATGAGTCGGAAGAACATCAAGGTCGCGGCGGTGCAGGAAACCAAGCTGAACAACAACCACAGCTTAGAGCATTGCGATGGTTACAATGTTCTGAGGAAAGATCGCACCAGAAGTGGAGGTGGGGGATTGGCTTTCCTTTTGCACCAGTCTGTCCAATACAGACCTATCTCGCTTGAGCCTGTCTCTAATGACCCATACATGGAATGTATGGGGGTAGCAGTCAGGTGTGGAGCTGCCGAGATAGAGTTGCTGAATGTATACATCCCGCCGAGAAATAGCTGTATCCATGATTATAGGCCTGACATTAGCCCGCTCTTGCAAGGTCATAATCGTCTGGTCCTGGGGGATTTTAATGCGCATCATGAGATGTGGCATTCGGCCCTCGGAAACGACCAGAGAGGTACAGCGCTGGCTGAGCAGATTGATAGCTCTACGTTTTGCACGGCCAATGAGGACGCCCCTACCAGAATTAGAGGAGAGTGTCACAGTTCGCCTGACATAACCATCGTGTCACCTGGTCTGACAAATGACGTTACCTGGCAACCCGTCATTTCCCTTGGATCAGACCATCTCCCCATAATTGTCTCCATTAGCAGACCACCCGACTTCATCACCTCTGAACGCCGCACGTTCGTCAATCATAAAAAAGCTGATTGGCCGAGTTTCAGAGAGTTCACCAATCACCGCTTCAGAGAATTGCCCAATCCTTCTGATGTTCGGGTAGCGGAAAGGACGTTCCGGGACATCATCACTGCTGCAGCCGCTCGCCATATCCCTGCTGGTCGAATACCCGAAGTAAGACCAAATTTCCCAGCAGAGTCGACGGGATTAGCAAACGAGCGTGATGAGCTTCGTCGTATCAACACCAATGACCCCAGAGTCAGGGAGCTGACACTGGAAGTTAACAGGCTGGTCGGCGAGCATAAGCGGAACAAATGGTTAAATCATCTGAAGAGCTGCAACATTGGAGCCGGTATAGGTGAATTGTGGGCAACGGTTAAGTCACTCTCGAACCCTGGAAGAAGGGAAGATAGGACCTCAGTCACGTTTGGCGACGTTACGTTGACTGACCCGAAGAGGTGCGCAAGTAATTTCAATCGACAGTTTGTCGAGCATCCCGAGAGTGACAGGGCGAAGAGAAGAGTATTACGTCGCATCAGATCTCTTCCTGCCGAGGATGAACCACCACAATTTACAATGGATGATGTTGCCAATGCCATCAGGAACGCTAAATCATCCAAAGCGTTGGGCCCTGATGGAATCTCCATGGTAGTGTTGAAGCAGCTGGATGAGCCGGGAGTCGAGTATCTCACCAAAGTCTTCAACTTGTCGCTAGCCACCCTCGTTGTTCCCGAAGTCTGGAAAATGGGCAGGGTGGTCCCACTACGGAAGCCAGGCAAGGATGCCAGCAAAAGTGAATCGTACAGACCGATTTCGCTTTTGTCGCCCGTAGCAAAGACACTTGAGGCCTTGATCCTCCCCAGTATCAGAAATAGCTATCAAGTTGCCGATCATCAACATGGATTCCGTAAGCAGCACAGCACGACAACAGCGCTGCACGCCATTACCACATATATCTGTAAAGGACTCAACCAGAGACGCCGTGCGATAGAACAGTGATGGTGGCTCTTGACTTATCAAAAGCTGTTGATACAGTCAGGCACTCCACGCTGTTTGAGGACATTGAGAAGACAACCCTCCGGCCAAGCTTGAAACGTTGGATAGTCAACTATATGTGTGGACGCCAGTCGTACGTGGAATTCAGGAATAAGAAGTCCAAACCCCGTAGAGTGAAACAGGGAGTTCCCCAAGGTGGGGTGATATCTCCGGAACTGTTTAACCTCTACCTCTCCTGTATTCCACCCCCTCCAGACGGCATTGAGATCGTGACGTATGCGGATGATTGCACGATCTTGGCGTCGGGTACCTATCCTGATGACATCTGTGAGAGACTGAACAACTATTTAACTGATCTTACCACCTTTTTCCATTCGAGGAATATGCAGATTTCCCCCACAAAATCTACAACCACTCTGTTCACCATATGGACAGCGCAGTTTGGACGTGAGTTGAATGTCGTGGTCGACGGTAGCAGAATTCCGACCACAAACTGCCCTAAAATTTTAGGGGTCACATTCGACACTACATTCACGTCGGGCGCACACGCCACAGCTATCTGCGACAAGTTGAAAAGTAGGAACAAGGTCCTCAAGTCCCTGGCCGGCAGCACTTGGGGTGCAGATAAAGAAACCTTGTTGACCACATATAACGCGATAGGTCGGTCTGTGGTAAGCTATGCGGCTCCAGTCTGGTCCCCGAGATTGTGTGATTCGAACTGGAAAAAGATTCAAACTTGCCAAAATGCAGCCGTGAGAACAGCGACAGGGTGCCTCCTCAAATCTTCAGTGGACCATCTGCATGAGGAGGCAAAAATTCTTCCTGTAAAGCAACACAATAAGATGCTTTCGTTGCAGTACCTGCTTGGATGTTATCGTGTGAGCCATCCCAATCACCATCTTGTGGGTAGGCCCGGCCCATTCAGGGAGATCAGGAAGGATATCCATGCTCTAGAGGGAGAGGTCCAACGATACAGGAGAGAACCCCTAGATCAACAAGCATATCAAGCAGGATTGAATAGCATTCACACGGACGCAGTTGCCAAGGCCTTAAGCAATTATAGTGTGAATAAAGTACTTGGAGTACATCCTCCATCTATCGCAGCTGAGGAGCGTCAGCTGCCACGACAAACTAGAGTAGTTTTGGCCCAACTACGCTCGGGATATTGCAGTCGCCAAAATTCTTATTGGGCGGAAATCGATCGCACCGTGCAAGACATCTGCCCAGTATGCGGCATGGGCCCGCACGACACACAACACCTTTTTAACTGCCCCGCCAAACCTACCCATCTAACTCCAGTGGATCTATGGCTACATCCCATCGAAGCAGCCACTTTTCTTGAACTGGAGATAGACCCAGAGCCAGATTGAACAGAGGAACGAACAAATAAACATAACAAAAACACTGTTACAACAACAACAACAACATAGGGGCTTTTTGTATCTTTCAGGCTATTTTCTCAGGAGTTATGGACTTGCCCCTGATGAAACTTGTACCGTCGTATGGGGGGCAGTGAATACAAGTTGTTGCAACAAAAATCAAAGTCATTCGAGAGCAGGTCCTAATCTGAACTTATCCGAAATTTTGTGTGGGAGGTACCCGAAGGAGTGTACCGATTGAGTCCATATTGAAACCTCATCTACGTCTGGTAGAAATTTCACGATGTGCAAAGTATGGATCAAATCGGTTGCTTCCTTCAAGAGTTATCGTGCGCACAAATTTTCCGAACATTTCCAAACTTTTGTGGGGAGGTACCGGAAGGAGTGGACCGATATAAACCATCTTCGAACTTAAACTAAGGTTAGACAAAATATTGCGAAAGCCAAATTTTGGACCAAATCGGTTCATCCGTTCGAGAGTTATCGTGCGCACCAGCCAGCCAGACAGACAGATGGACGGACATTGCTCAATCGACTCCAAATTGTCTGAAACACATTTCGTCCAAACATACTTGGGGTCTAAAACCATTATTTCGATGAGGCACATTTTGCCCGTATGAAAGTGTATATGGTAATATTCAAAAAAGTTTTACAATCGTTGAAGTTGAGGTTCACCATTTAATAAGTCGCGAACTGTTAATATATTTTATAAAATATGAGTACATTTATATATATTGAAGTGTTTTAGCTACGATCTCATAATATGGACCATAACAAATAATTTTCGTGGAAGCTGCGCTGGTGGTAATATAAAAAAATGGGAAAAATGTGTTGAAGTTTACAAGTTTTTTTGTGTTCTTTCTTGATTTCTGGCCAAACCACGGAAAATTCAAACCTATGCTCAAAGAAAGAACTAAAGAATACCCCTTAGGCAATATGGTTCTAGTGTATGACTTTTCGATATATACACTGTATCCCCCTAAAATCGATGCTGACATTTTGAAGTTTTGATTTCAGTGTTTTTCGAATTTTTCTTATAATTAGATGGTGCAACTAGATAATAATCGAAACTAGTTTATAGGATTGTAGAACTCGCGATTCCACGTCGTTCGATGTATATCTCATGAGTGTGCTCCGTACAGCTTCCTAGTAATAGAAGTCCAAAGGCGAAAATTTGGTCCGTAAATTTTCTGAAAAAACCTATTTTTCGGCTTTAAAATTTACAACTGTCGTACAGGTACCCCTGAACCCCGCGTGATTTTAGTTTTTTTACGTGCCGGATCTAATGAGCTCTTCCGCGGTCAAATCCATCCACTAAAACGCCGGATATAGATACCTTGAAAGTAGGAAAATCTGCAAAAATATATTTTGACAATTCCGCGAATTGAACCGCGATTTTCTTTGATTATTTTTACATAAATGTAATCCTTTATACGCGATTATTATATTTGCCAAAAAGGTGTGTCACAAATTACAAAGATTCGGGAGTAATATCCCTATTTATCCCAAAATAGAATGTGGTGGCACATCCGCAGTTCTTGACGAATCTGTCTAAAATAATTTATATTGACGTATTTTTAATAGGGGGCCATTGAAATCGGATGCACCTTATAATCATATGCACATCGCGTAATTTTTGCCCACTTGAAGGTTTTTTGAATAGTAAGATGCAACTGATGGCACACTTTGGCCGCTGAATGAAACATGGGAAAATCCATGCATATTGATAGACATGGACTCCCTGTATCCGAAAAGCACATGCACCCCAACTGATTTCAACGGATTCGCGAATTACACGCCTTTTAATTTTTGTGTTTTTTCTTTGGTTGTAATTTCAATATTACTCTCTACTTCTTATTTCTATAGCTTATCACAGAAAGCAAATATACTTTCACGATGACTAATTACTTTTCTCGTAGAAGTTTAAGCAAAATACTTCAGGATTTGGATCGAAATTTAGCGAAATAATAGAATAACTCCCCACATTTATTTTTCAAATTTTTCGTATTTAACCAAAAATATATTTTTGAAATAATTTCCAACAATAAGTTTCCGTTGTTTGTTGTTGCTGTAATATGCAAGTTATAAACGCGATCTTTATAATTTTGGTCTCACATTTTTCTAGGCGTTGTCTAGATTCTGTACGTATTTTTAAATTATTTTTTTAGAGATTTTTTGGACTTTGATTTAGAATAAATAAAATTTATTCCAAGATTTCTTCAATATTTTTTGATTTACCGCGAAAATAGAAATAAATTTAGCAACTATTTTAGCATCTACGGATAGATATCACATTCTGCTAACGATTCATATATACATGTTCTTATTACAACTCAATAGGAATTTTTAAATATTTTTTCTTTACAAGAGAGTAAAACCGCATATAACTTTTGAGTGCAGCATCCAATTTTGTGAACGCGAACAGATTTGAAACCACGATTTTTTTCTTAACCCATGTACCAAAAATGGCGGATGTGCTCGCCAAAAAAGTTTTTAATTTTTTTTCTATGTAATTGTAAAGGAAATTTGAAATTTACCATATACCCTCGATAGTATAAATGCTGAGGGTATAAAAAAACCTTCAACTTTACATGTTCCAAATTTTGTGTGGGATATACCCTATGGAGTGGTACGATGTACGTTCCATATTTGGACGTAATCCAAGTATGTACGCGAGTGTTATGTTAGGCACAACCAAGTTTAGTTAGTGTCGGCAGATTTTTTGAAGCTCCAGTGCCATTATCTCAGTATGGACATGTCCCCGAAAAAGAATACACCGTCAAGGAAAAGAATACAAAGTCAAAATTTCGATTTAAAAAAAATGCGGTTTATTGACCATTAATCGGTCAAAAAATTTTAAGGAAAATTCTTATTGAAGACAAAATTTTGATGTATTCAATAAACTCACAAAAATATATGAAGACTGAAAACCAAATTTCGGTAATTTTGGGTGGATATTGTGGCTAAAACCTTAAAAACCCGAAAATTGGGCGGTACCGTCCCACGGGGCACCGACGTAGCCAGGGGGGTGGCCCGGGGGGCCCGGGCCCCCCACGAAATGATTTTCGTTCTCATAGGATATTAGTTAATGTTACACATTTTTTAATTTTTGAGTAAAATTTTAAACTGTTTTAAATTTTTCAAGAAATATGTAAAGTATTTGGACGAAGTATTACAGAGATTTATTGTACTACATTGGTATAATTATTGTCCAACATATTTGAAAATATAAAAATAATGAACAAGTTAGACTTCTTGAGCAATTTTCTGCATAGTTGTTGTTAAGATTTAATGTGTTTTTAAGCGTTTAATTGTAATTTTTGGCTGACTGAGTTACGTTTGTAGGATATTGCGTCCAATACTTTGGCTTATAAACGACATCTAGAAAAACATTCTTGCGATCTTTTGTTTTTGAAATTTATGATAAGAGCTATTCAACAATAAAAGATAAAATCGTTGTTTAATCTTTGTGGTTTTAAATTTTTGTATATTTTCTATAAAACGTTTTTGTAATGAACTATTTTAAACATCACAACAATTTCAAATTGACATTTGCAAAAAAACTATATCAACCATTTTTATGATATAATTTATTTTCCAGCAGTGTCGTCCGTTGAGATTATTTGAAACTGATCTCTTGCTACAAATTAGTAAATGTCTATGGGACAAAAACATTTTTTGTCGTATTTTTATTTTTTCGACCTTTCGGATGTTAATAAAATCAAAATTATTCAGCTTGAAGTCAATGTTTACATTTTATTTATTGCATATTATTTCCAATATTTCGAAATTACATTGAACTTCATCTTCAGGGATTTCTCTGTCGATTACTCTTTGAATAAAACCAGAAGAAAACGTCATAGAAACCCACAATAATTGTATTTTTGGAAGTGCTTTTAATGGATGCACATTTCTAGGAATATTCCGTTTTCCTTCTTCGGCAAAGGACTTTGTGACGACAAACGAAATCAAAAACCTGATCGGAACCAGATCCATCTTGGTCAACATTTCAACAATTTTAATCCTTTAACCCAAAAGCTATGTATTATGAGTTTTTTAGAAATTTATAGCCATTTTCGGACGTATGAACTTGCCAACCACATATGGATTTGTAGCATTGATCACATGTGTTGCAGAGGAAGTACCTGAAGAAGTGTACCGGACTGACATGGTTCATTTTCATTCATTCATTCCTTTTAAAAGACGTTTCAGTTCGTCACAGTATAATTTTCAGATTTTGGATCATTATGTCAGGAAATATGGACTTGCAACGTTTGAGCCAAGTCTGTTGCTCCGTTCATGAAAAATCGCGCATACCACTTTAGACAAAATTCTCGAAATTTGGGGGGGAAATACCAGAAGGAGTAGACCGAAAAGCATCATCTTCGAACTTTATATAAGGTTCGCAGAAATATTGCGATATACAAAGGTTGGAGCAATGCAGTATTCGGTTCGAAAGTTGTCGTGCTCATCAGCCACTACATATGGTGGCCGTAGGTGTTCTTTACAGCATTCGGGCCATTTTCTTTGGAAATATGTACTTGCCTCTGAAAAAACTTGTACTGTACTAATAGGGGTCCCGAGAACACTTGTTGCAAAAAAGCAAAGTGTTTCCAGAAAGGTTTTTTATTTATTAATTTATTTAATTAATATTTTTTACTTATAACTAAATTATTATCATAAAGGAAGTGAAGCCATGACTACTGAGGTCATAGGCTTACATTACCATTACTAATTATACAGAGGGGTCTTAAACGGCACATCTCCAAAAATTTTTGAAATACTCTGTGAAAGGTTACCGAAATAGTGGATCGATATGACCCAAAATTTGGACAAAATATCACGAAGGCCAAATTTTGGACCGAATCGGTTTAACAGTTCAAGAGTTATTGTGCTCTCCAGCTACTACTTATGGTGAGTCCATGTTGGAACCTCATCTAAGGCTGGTAGAAATTTCTCGAGGTTAACGTATGGACCAAATCGGTTACTCTCTTCAAGAGTTATCTTGCGCACAAAATTTCCGAATATTTTCGAACTTTTGGACCCATATGGCCCACTTTCGAACTCAAACTAAGTTTGGGCAAAATATTGCGAAATGCAAAATTTGGTTCGAATCGGTTGATCCGTTCGAGAGTCATCGTGCGCACCAGCCAGCCAGGCAGCCACCCAAACGAACGGACATAGCTTAGTCGACTCCAAGTTTTCTGAAAGAGACTTCTTCCAAACACACTTTGGGCCTTAAACTATTATTTCGATGAGGCACATTTTGATAGATTGGGAAAAATTGGGTTTATAGATTTTTGCTTAAAGAATGCATACATGTATAGACCTTGGATTGGGCGCCAGACATTCATTTAAAATAAATCAATACTGGTTGTCAGAGTTTTCCTTGTTCCTTATCAATTTATGAGAAGATCCACGATAGGAAACCAGATTTTATATAAGAGAAGTCCGACCATTGGACGCTAAAATTAGTCTATTGACAGATGCACGATTGGGTGACAGAATTTGTCATTAACATACCCCCATTGGGTGCTGGAATTTCATGATGGATAGACGCACTATTGCTCAGCATTAGTTCTCTCTCAAGAAAACCACTATCGCCTTCAGAAATTCTTTGTGATAAGATCTACGATTGAGCACCAAAATATATTCAGTGAAATAACTACAATTGGTTTCTTTATGACAATAACAACGATTGGACACCTGAATTTTCGAAAATGAAATATTGACCATTTTCTCGGCGTTTTTTCCTTTATTTATATAACTCCTAGATCTACCTGTAAATATAAAAAACGATGGATAACGCCATGATATCCGAACGTTCCCTCTGCATAAATCAATTCTCTACTAATCCCATTTTTCTTCCATAAATTACTCAATAAAATTGGAGTGGAAAATTGAAGCCGTGATTTTGAACATTTGTGAAGTAGGAAACAAAGGAAAGGTCCTCAACATTCCATGTAAACAACAAAATTAAATTTTAAGATATTTCTAAGGATTTCGGATTGTATACTCTTTCTTTTGGTCTTACCGAATTATTATCACTGAATTTGATAAATGATACACCCAAAAGTATATGCGATTATTAATATATCCATTGTTTTGAATATATATTAACTCCGATATATTGTCAAAATTTCTGGAAACATGGGGAAATTGACCAGTAAGCCTATTCTATAAATTTTTAACAATCCGACAATCGACAACTTTGTCGACACTAAAAATTGTTTGCAGTAACGATTGTGGTATTCTGTAAAAATGTAGACAAGTTGACGATAAATGTTCAAAAGCTTTCAATTTTGAATGTATTCCAAAACAAAACATACAAACAAACCAAAGGCAAATCCAATATTGAACATTTTTGTCGATTTTTTTTCTATAACGACATTTTTAACTAAAGTTGTTAAAATTTGTTTACAGAATATCAAGGTTGTTAACTATGTTGTTAAAATGAGTTTCTCGAAAAAATAACAACAAAGACTGTCGTTAAAAAGTTAAAGAATAGGCCCACAGGAAGTCTTACGTCATTTTATTTAAAAAAAAAAATAGTAAGGAAAATTATTTCGTCAGTAATATAAGTATAAAATAAGGTTTACATAATTGCTAAATAACAAAATTTTCGCTAAAATGAACTTTCAAAATTTTGGTCAGGTGGGCCCCCCCCCGAAATGAAATCCTGGCTACGTCCCTGCCACGGGGGTTATATTAAAACGTGAACCAATACCAAAATTCTCTGTAAAAATATTTCGCAAGACCTGGCGAAGACTAAAAGCCTGTTCATATATGTCGACCGAAAGGGTTTTTGCGCTTCGAAAGTGGAAAAAAATCATTTTCTGTTCATGTAAACGTCTTCGAAACGAAAATCTATGCGACCGACAAGCCATGCGAAATAACACGTAAACGTACACTTTTCCATTAAATTTGGGTTTATGTATTACGAAAGGGCTGTCTCTTATAGAAAGTGAACGTCAAAATCACTCACTTGCTTTGTAGCTGCCGAGTAGAACTTAAACTCGCGAATAACACCGAAAATCTTAAAACAGATTTATACAACACATTCTTGGAACAAAATAAAAATTTTATAGACACTTATTAATGGCGGTTTCATTCATTATTTTGAAGAAATCAATAAAATAAAATAATTCAAAATACCGACACATTTGATTTTACAAACAAAACAAATCACACATATTCCAATATTTGTATGTGTATGTGGATTTTGTTTTCATTTCTCATTTGGCTCTCATTTATGGAACATAGTTGTACAAATGTACATTCAAATTAGTAGTATTTCGCATAGGATACGTAACGGCAGTCGCACGATAGTTTGCGAAATACATGAACGCATTTTTAGATGGAAGTGCGTGACTGCTTTCCTTTCGTACAGGTTTCCGTGCGACATACATGAACAGGCGGTAAATACCAAATATCAGCTACATTGGTTGTTTCATGTGGCTAAAACCTTGAAAATACCGAAAATCGGGCGATACCGTTCTCTTGGAGGTATATCAAAACGTGGACATATGTACATAATGTTTATCAGAAAAGTCCATTGGGAACCCTCAATGCAAAATTTCGGCGTATTTGGGCGTAAAACATATGTATAATCTTCAAAATTCCGAAAATCGGGAGATACCGTTATATGGGGTCTATATCAAAACGTGGACATATGTCCATAATTTTTATCGGAAAAGTTTTTTTGTAAAGTGAAAACCCCGCATCTCAAAATTCAACAACTTTGGTTGATAAGTTTAGCTAAAATATTCAAAATACCGAAACTACTATCCCAAAACGTGGACCGACCTTCCCAATTGTCAGTGAACTTAAGTATTTATACCAAAATTCATCTGCCAACGCCAACTCCTTTTATATTTGGCCACCGTTTATTTGAACTCGCGACATAGTGCAGCGTTTCTTTGACGTTATGCCCCATTATCCCGGGAACTATGGACTTGCCCTCGAAATTACAATGATGTAACGGGGGCCGCACGAACATCCTGTTACAAAAAATTTCATAACGATTCGTGAGGTGTCACTAAACTGCACTTATTTCAAATTTTGTGTGGGAGGTATCTGAAGGAGTGGACCGATATAATCCATATTCGAACCTGATGTATGCCTAGAAGTAGTATTACCATATGCAAAGTTTGGTTCAATTCGGTTACTCCCTTCGATAGTTATCGTGCGCACAAATTTTGCTACAATTTTTGAACATTTGTGGGGGAGGTACCTGAAGGAGTGGACCTATATGGCCCATCTTTCAACTTAAATCAGACGGACGGACATTGCTAGATCTACTCAAAATTGTCTGAAACGGATATCGTACAAACATACTTGGGGTCTAAAACCATTATTTCGATGAGGCACATTTTTGGTCGTATCAAAGTGTATATACCCTCTTTAGCCTAAAGGCTGAGGTGCCCGTAGATGAAAGTTTCACTTTACATTGGCTGAGGGTATATATCTGTCGGCAAAGCCGACTGACACTTTTTTACTTGTTTTGCATTAGATTAGATAATTTAGGCATTTGGGTTATGAGCGTCGAAAAATTTTTCCTCCTACAATTTTGAGAGGAAACTAATTATTCCATTTTTTTTCCATAATTAAGACTATTTTATGGTGTAAAGTATAAAAATTCAGCCCGGCCGAAATTAACAACCTTTTACTTGTTTTAACCTAATCTTATTAATTTATTCTATCAATTGAATGATAAACATTCTCCCCAAAAACTGAATGCTGTCTGGTAAAGAAAAACAAATAAATGTTCTATGGTTCAATTGTCATGATTGCCATTTATTCAAATTCACATTCTCTGATTTACTTTTTCAAGAAGAGGGGAGCGGCGAAGGGGCTGGCTACTGGAGCGGCATAGGCGGCATGAGCAGCATAGGCGGCAGCATAAGTGGCTGGGAAGGCAGCAGAGTGGGCAATGGTGTGGGCATTGTAGGTGGAGGCATAGGGAGCAACATAGGCAGCACTACCGACAACAGCGTTGTAAGCCAAGGGAGCGGAGTAAGCCAAAGGAGCAGAGTAAGCTACAGGAGCGGTATAAGCCAAAGGAGCAACTACACCGGGTTTAGCAGCAGCCAAAGCCAAGAGAGCGAAGAAGCAAACAGCGATCTAGAAATGGAAAAAAAACATATTTTTTAATCTCTTTCAAAGTTTCGAATAAAATATTACTTACGAATTTGAACATTGTGTTGGTGGTTTGGTTGTTTTGTTTGAATTGACAATATGAAATTGATAACAATTCGATAACCGGTGCTGACTTTTATACTAATTGTAATTATTTTAATTTGTGGTCAAATTGTCTCATATCGTATGCTGGTCATGTGCGACAAAGGTTATTGCACTGTATATTACCGGCATGCAGACACACACATACGTAGAGCAGTATACCGATTATAGGAAACCAAAACAAATGCATATCAATTTCAGTGAAATAATGTAGGGCAATAAAAAATAGTTTTAAAGGTTATTAATGCTAATTTAGTCAATAACTGGCAATGGTTTTAAAAGTCTACGATACATACATACATATGCACAAGTATTGTACGTAGTATACGTAAAAAAGTTGGGGAAACACATAGTTTAAAATTTAAGCGTATTTTACCATTCTTTAGTTGTTAATTCAAGTACTTTAAATGTTTATTTGTTTGCAGTTGACATTATTTCAAGAACACCTAAGAACCTTGATGTGTCAGGTGAGTGCTTCAATGAATTCTAATATTTGTGTTTCCGTGCGGAGTATTTGTTATGTCGATCTTGAAATGGCGAACATAATGTTTACTGCTTCATTTTTAAAAATATATAAAAACACAATTTTCTTTTGAGAAACATTAACAATTTTATATTGTAAAATACACCACTTAACTTCTGCAAAATGTTCAAATTCGTAAGTTTAGTTAAAACTATTTTAAGAGTACCCAATCGAATTAATTTTTATATTTCATATTTTTAGATCGCTGTTTGCTTCTTCGCTCTCTTGGCTGTTGCTGCCGCTAAACCCGGTGTAGTTGCTCCCTTGGCTTACTCTACTCCATTGGCTTACTCCACTCCATTGGCTTACTCCGCTCCATTGGCTTACAACGCTGTTGTCGGTAGTGCTTCCTATGTTGCTCCCTATGCCTCCAGCTACAATGCCCACACCATTGCCCACTCTGCTGCCTTCCCTGCCACCTATGCCGTCGCTCCCGCCGCCTATGCTGCTCCCGTAGCCACCACCTTCGCCGCTGCCCCAGTTTTGTTGAAGAAGTAAATCAGAGAATGTGGATTTGAATAAATGAATGATCAATGTGATAAATTGAAAGATAAAAAAATAGTTTTTTAATATTCTTATTGACTGGGGTTAGGTCTTGTCGTATTTATTACTATGTGTCATCATCAGGTGTCCATTGGGGTTATGACTTCTTAACAACCTCGTATCCCCGTATGATATTTTAATGAGTTTTTACTTAAGATTACATAAAATTTTAATTATAAATTGATTTGATAAAAAGCAAAAAGCTTTTAAAGTTTTTATTTTTCAGAACTTTTGAAAATTTTTTGAAGTCGCTGTAAGCAGATATCTAAGTGAAATCAAGTTAAAGGGGTACACCACATAACCAAAATGACATAACCGTTTGTTTCTCTGTAATTTTATTGTCGTATAATTGGGTGCCACCGTTGGGGAATGGTATGCACACCCGCCTTGTACGCTAAAGGTCGTGGGTTCGATTCCCCGGCCAGTCAACATCAAACACTTTTCAACGGTGGCAAAATACCCTTACCTGGCGACATTTTCTGGGTATTTCAGCCTTGTGCAACTTCTCTACAAGTGGTGTCTTAGACACGCCGTTCGGACTCGGCGATAAACAGTATGTCCCATATAATTGAGCTAATATGATTCGGGGTGCACTCATTGATATGAGAGAAGTCTCCCCTGTCCCGCCTAGGATGTTTGTGGAACGATTATATAATTATATATATATTAAACACGTGCAATGGTATAACTGTTTATATCAACAAAACAGATATATCATATACATAACAGATATAATATGATATAAATGTTGGAATGAGTGTAACAGTTATGATATTGTTTGGGTTGTGTATACTCACAATAACATAACTGTTAGAAACAGTTCTGTGTTGTATATGAACGAGTGAGAACTTTATTTGTTTTTTCGTTCTCAAGTATCTGTTGTACAACAGATATTTTTCAAATACTACAGATACCAACAGATACTACAGGTGTAACAGGCGTGTGTGAATAACTTCTAAGGAAAATTTCATAAAAAATAACATTTGTATTATTTAGGGGATAAATAAATATTAAAGACATGAACTGTTACAACTGAACGCACCAATTTGATTGTTTTTCTGGGTTCAGTGAATGGAACGTACGAGGGCTACTAGAAAAGTTTCAGACCTAATAATGAAAACGCGAATATTTATCAAAAATAGTTTTATTATATTCCAAATATTTATCACAAATAGTTTTGTTACATTGAAGCGTTTTTTGTGGTAATTTCAAAACTAGGTTTAAAATAGTTAGTTTAAACAAATACTTACATATTATAAGTGCCTAAAACATCCCGGATGGGAGAAGACATAATTCTTCCATATCAATAATTGCACAGCGATTCATACTGGCACAATGATATGGGACCTACTTTTATCGCCGAGTCCGAACGGAGTATCTTACGACACAACTTGTAAATAAGTTTTCATGGAAGGGAGAAGGGATACTTCTTCCATATAAAGTCCGAGCCCGAACGGAGTATCTTACAATACAACTTGTAAATAAGTTTTCATGGCTGAAATACTCAGGCCACCACCGCCGAAAGTGTTGGTGTTCTGGTCGGGGATTGACCTTAAGAGAATAATACCTTCAAAAGCTCTTAAAACGACGTTGTTCCAAGCTGAATGGACCTACAGTACATTTACCGAATTATTATCCACCTACATTAGGGTTATGACTTTTTTACAACCTCATATGCCTGTATCATAGCGTGATGAGTTTTGCCATAAGATTACATAAAATCTTAATTATAAGGTGATTCGGTGAAAAAACCTCACGCACAAAATGATTTTAAAATTTGAATTTATCAAAATTATGGACAATTTTTTTAAGTCACTGAAAACAGATATATAATTGAAAATAAACTTTAGAACCACATGAGATAATTAAAATGACATAAAATTTATTTCTCACTATTTTTCTTCAATTCTGAGAATCGTAAAAATGTCGTAAACGCTTTTATTCCAAAATATAATTTTTTAACAAAAAACAAAAAATTTTAAATTTTTTCAAAGTGACTTTTTTCGCTACTTTTTTAATATTTGAATGAAATAAACGTTATTATAGATATTAGTAGGCTTATATTTATTTATTCGTGCAACAAAAAATAATTTTTTGAAAAAAATTTTTTTTTTCATTTTATATATTTTTTCAAAAACTTATTTTCTTAAAATCGATTTGTGCGTGAACTTTTTTTATATTTCAATGGAATAAACGATAGCATAGTGATTAATAGGCAAAAGTTCATTCATCCCTGCTACAGGAAATCATTTTTGAGGAAAAATGTCAAAAAGTCATAACCCTAACCTACATACTTCGGACATTAAAGTCATTTCCACAGAAGTACAGTCATGGGGCTATATCGGTGTAGATGCAGACTGATAAAGAACATATACACTTTATATGATCTTAAACTATTATTTCGAGGAGTTACAAACAGAATGACAATCATAATATACCCTCCATAACAAATTACACGATTTTGTTATTCCTAATGGTTTTCATAATGCAGAATTTTTATTGGTCCATGGAATGATTCTGAAGAAATTCGAAATACACTTTTTTGATTTGATTTGTAGTACTCGGTCCAGTAGCACCAGGTCTAACCAGATTTTGTATCCTGAATTTCGGGTCAAATAAGTTATAGGTGCTTTATATGTGCATATCATTAATATGTGACTTTTAGAAACGCGATATCTTATAGATAATTTTACGGTCGTTGTCTTTTGCTTTAGTCACTTTTTGGTAAGGCTCACAGTTTTTGAGATATATAAATAAACCAAAAATAAGGCCTATGACCATGAATAAGTTTCTTTGCACGCATGGGATCGACAGAGATTTTCATGATCTCATTTCTAATGACAGATCCTACATATCCACCAATATTCAGCTGTGTAGGATTTTTTCTATTTCAATTCCTATTTTGTTTGGGCTACATACAATAAGTACTTATTGTATCACACAAATATCCATTTATATCAGTTTGTTCAAACCAGATATAAAGAAATATGTTCCTTTTTTCTGTCTATACCAACTCATATCATACCTGTTTGAAAAAGTATCAGTATCAACTTGTAACTGAAACTACATTCTACATATCCATACTCACTCAATGTTGAAAAATGTTGGAACTGATATATTCAGTTGTATCTATGCAGGTGTTTAATATAGACTGAATAGTAGGAATATAGATACTCAGCAGTAGGGAAATAATCTAGGGTCAGAGTTTTGGAGTAGATGTTAAAGCACAACTCAAATCCAGCTATGAAAAATGATAGAAAAAAGAATGAATTCCTCTAATGCTGAGAATCGCCTCAAACGTTTTATAGACCATGTACGTGCGACTAGAATGTCCAGAGTCCTTACAGAGAAGGTACAGTTAAATGATTGTTTAAGGCTGATATTATTGCCTTACATCGAATATGTTGAAAGGGGAAATGAAAAAAGTAAACAATTAAACGTGATGCGATGTATCTTTTATGAAAGAAAACCAATGTTTCATTGTTTGTTTGAAAATCACGGGTTATGGAACAATCGTTCTGTAGAGGGTCGCCCGACTAGGAAAGTAATTAGCATAAGGATAATGGTGACAAAAAACAAACAACAATTTTTTTGTCTTTTAATTTATCACAATCATCATCAATTTATTCAAAGTCAAATTCTCTGATTTACTTCTTCAACAAAACTGGGGCAGCAGCGAAGGTGGTGGCTACTGGAGCAGCATAGGCGGCGGGAGCAACAGCGTATGTGGCAGGGAAGGCAGCAGAGTGGGCAATGGTGTGGGCATTGTAGCTGGAGGCATAGGGAGCAACATAGGCAGCACTACCGACAACAGCGTTGTAAGCCAATGGAGCGGAGTAAGCCAAAGGAGCAGAGTAAGCTACAGGAGCGGTATAAGCCAAAGGAGCAACTACACCGGGTTTGGCAGCAGCAACAGCCAAGAGGGCGAAGAAGCAAACAGCGATCTAAAAAATAAGAAATGTAGCAATTAGTACCATTCAAAGTCTTTGTGATCTGCTTTCAATAAACTTACGAATTTGAACATTTTGTTATGGAGTGGAGTTTTGTTTGTTTTGATTGACAATATGAAATTGATATTGAATCATTAAAAATCGTTGACTTTTATACTATAACTTGACATTAACTAAAGTATTTTATATGCGTAATGCATGCGCTTAATGTAAATGACGATTTGTCTGTTAATTAAGTACAAGTTAATTAAGTTAAGTTATGGAATCTATCACAGACAATTTGGAGTCGATTTTGTCATGTGCGTCCGTCTGTAAGACTTATGTACACGTAACTCTTGAACGGAATAACCGATTGGGTTCAAACTTTGTACAATCTAATATTACATGCAGATTTAGATAATGATCGAAGGGGGCTGTATCGGTCAACTGAATTTAATAACTACGCCATATTTTGTACCGCATGTGGTTTTTGTAGTTCTGATTACATCGATATAATTTGTTCTGAGGAAAATCCGTGCTTGCTGAGGAAATGGGTCGTATATAAAATGTGAACTGTATTAAACATTATCCGTTCACCTGGTCATTTATGAAAAGTTATAATCTAGCTTATGTTTCCAGATTGAAAAAAGTTTTCTGTCCACTTTAAAAATATGAATCTTTTCATTCACATCAATATATTGTTCGACCATTAGCTACCTCAACAAGTACCAATTTTTCTCAGCAATAAAATATAGCTCTTGTAAATACTTACGTGCATAGTGGGCAATTGGTGCTTAATCTTTTCCATATTCGTCGCACGTACCAACTAACGATTGACTTTTAATAACATTAAATTTGCGTTGCTTGTATAAAAGTCGTACATTTTTTGTATTTTACTATCAATTTTATATTGTCAAACATACCAAACAAACCTCCAAACCTCAAACAAAATGTTCAAATTCGTAAGTTTGTCTATTTTGTATTGATTCAAATAGAGTTGGTACTAATCCTTGCATATTATTCCATCTTTTGTAGATCGCTGTTTGCTTCTTCGCTCTCTTGGCTGTTGCTGTCGCTAAACCCGGTGTGGTTGCTCCTTTTGCCTATACCGCTCCAGTAGCTTACTCTGCTCCTTTCGCTTACTCCGCTCCTTTGGCTTACCACCCTGCCCAAGCTGTTGTCGGTAGTGCTGCCTATGTTGCTCCCTATGCCTCCAGCTACAATGCCCACACTATTGCCCACTCTGCTGCCTTCCCTGCCACTTATGCCGTTGCTCCTGCCGCCTATGCTGCTCCAGTAGCCACCACCTTCGCTGCTGCTCCAGTTTTGTTGAAGAAGTAAATCAGAGAATGTGAATTTTGAATAAATGAATGACCAAAGTGAAATAATAAGATAATTAAAATAAATTGTTTTATTTTAAATTTTCGTTGTTATATCGGCATTGTGATTTATGAGTTCTTTGGGGTTCCCACGTAATTCCATTGTGTGCAAATGTATGATGTGTTTTGGGTTTGGCGCAATGGTGTGGAAACACCTTGAAATATTAACACTACATTTGAGGACATAAATAAATGCAGCTATGTGCATCTCTTCCTCCTGTCTGTCCCTTATAAATTGTAATCAAAATCAAGAGTAATTATCAGGATTAGCCATAATTAAATTTGCGTGGAGTTTGGGGTCCAACCGGAATAGTACAACAATTACCAAGCATATATTTATGTTACTATATCCACTCCACAGCTTATGTTCATTGGCCGATCGGTGCGAATTTTTTTTCCAAAAATATATTGCACTCCTGGTGCTGGACTTCACTGTTTTCCAAATTTCAATTATCAACAGTAAAAATTTTGTATATAGGGTTACACCTCAGCTAACCAGTTTCATACATAGATGACACGAAAAACAAGTAAAAAAGTGTCAGTCGGCTTTGCCGACAGATATATACCCTCAGCCAATGTAAAGCGAAACTTTTACCTCCAGACCGATCGAATGTACTTGGCGACAAAAATGTGGATTAGGAATTAACTGCACTAAGACACAAATGTTGAACTTTTGTAGGGCAGGTACCCTTAGGGAGGACCGATATGGGCCATTTTAGAAGTTAAACTAAATTTTGATAAAATATTAGGAGATCTAAAGTTTGGACCAAATGGGCAACCAACCATTCAAGCGATATCGTCCTAGCATTTTAGTGACATTTTTTAAATATTGGGAAGAAGTACCGAAAGTTGTTGACCGGTATTGCCCATGAAACTAAGTTTGGATATAATATGACGAAGAAGAAATGTTGGACCAAATCGGTTGAACACTTCGAGAGTTATAGTGGGGGTTTTTTACACCTTTTGGGCTGTTTTCCCAAGAAATATGGACTTGCCCCTGAAAAAACTTTTACCGTCGTAATGGAGGTAGCGAATGCAAATCGCTTCAACAAAAATCAAAGTGATTCGAGGTTAGGTCTTAAAGAGAACTTATCCGAAATTTTGTGTGAGATGTACCAGAAGGAGTAGACAAATATAGTCCATATTCGAACCTGATCTATATCTGGTAGATATATTAGGATGTGCAAAGTATAGATTACATCGGTCACTCCCTTCAAGAGTTATCGTGCGCAAAATTTTTCCGAACGTTTTTGAAGTTTTGTGGGGGAGGTACCTGAAGAAGTGAACCGATATAGCCCATCTTCGAATTTAAACTATGTTTTGATAAAATATTACGAACTCCAAATTTTGGACCGCATCGACAGATCCGTTCGAGAGTTATCTTGCGCTCCAACCACTACACAAGGTGTCATAGGGGCTTTTTGCAAATTTCTGGCCATTTTCTGAGGAAGTATGGACTTGCCCCTGAGGAAACTTGTACCTTCGTATAGGGGACAGTGAATACAAGATGTTACAACAAAAACCAAAGCGATTCGTGAGCAGGTCCCAAACTGAACATTTCCGAAATTTTGTGTGGGAGGTACTCGAAGGAGTTTACCGATTGAGTCCATATTGGAACCTCATCTAAGTCTGGTAGAAATTTCGTAATGTGCAAAGTAATGACCAAATCGGTCACTTCCTTCAAGAGTTATCGTGCGCACAAATTTTCCGATCATTTTTGAACTTTTGTGGGGGAGGTACCGGAAGGAGTGGACCGATATAATCCATCTTTGAACTTGAACTAAGTTTGGACAAAATATTACGAAAGCCAAATTTTGGACCGAATCGGCAGATCCGTTCGAGAGTTATCTTGCGCTCCAACCACTAAACACGGTGTCATAGGGTTTTTTGTAACTTTCAGGCTATTTTCTCAGGAAGTATGTACTTGCCCCTAATGAAACTTACAGCGTCGTATAGAGGACAGCGAATACAACTTGCGTAAACAAAAACCAAAGCGATTCGAGACCAGGTCCTAAACTTTTCCGAAATATTGTGTGGGAGGTACCCGAAGGAGTGGACCGATTGAGTCCATATTGGAACCTTATATAAGTTTGGTAAAAATTACACGATGTGCGAAGTATGGACCAAATCGGTTATTCCGTACAAGAGTTATCGTGCGCACAAATTTTGCGACAATTTTTGAACATTTGTGGGGGAGGTACCTGAGGGAGTGGACCTATATGGCCCATCTTCGAACTTAAATCGAATCTGGACAAAATATTTCGATACCCAAAATTTGAACCGAATCGATTGATCCGTTCGAGAGTTATCGTGCGCACCAGCCTGCCAGACAGACAGACGGACGGACATTGCTAGATCTACTCAAAATTGTCTGAAACGGATATCGTACAAACATACTTGGGGTCTAAAACCATTATTTCGATGAGGCACATTTTTGGTCGTATCAAAGTGTAAATACCCTCTTTAGCCTAAAGGCTGAGGGTATAAAAATTATAGAAAAAAGGAATGCATTCCTCAAACGTTTTATAGACCATGTACGTGCGACTAGAATGTCAAGAGTCTTTACAAAGAAGGTACAGTCAAATGATTGTTTAGAAGTTCAAAGCTGATATTATTGCCTTATATCAAATATGTTGAAAAGGGAAATGAAAAAAGTAAACACTTAAACGTGATGCAATGTAGCTTTTATGAAACAAAACCAATGTTTCATTGTGTGTTTGGAAATCACGGCTTATGGAACAATCGTTCTGTATAGGGTCGCTCGACTAGGAAAGTAATTAGCTCAAGGATAATGGTAAAAACAAACAACGATTGTCTTTCAATTTGTCACATTCATCATCAATTTATTCAAAGTCACATTCTCTGATTTACTTCTTCAACAAAACTGGAGCAGCAGCGAAGGTGGTGGCTACTGGAGCAGCATAAGCGGCGGGAGCAACAGCGTATGTGGCAGGGAAGGCAGCAGAGTGGGCAATGGTGTGGGCATTGTAGCTGGAGGCGTAGGGAGCAACATAGGATGCACTACCGACAACAGCGTTGTAAGCCAATGGAGCGGAGTAAGTCAAAGGAGCAGAGTAAGCCACTGGAGCGGTATAAGCCAAAGGAGCAACTACACCGGGTTGGCCGGCAGCAACAGCCAAGAGGGCGAAGAAGCAAACAGTGATCTAAAAAAATAAGAAATGTAGCAATTAGTATCATGCAAAGTCTTTGTGATCTGCTTTCAATAAACTTACGAATTTGAACATTTTGTTATGGAGTGGAGTTTTGTTTGTTTTGATTGACAATATGAAATTGATATTGAATCATTAAAAATCGTTGACATTTATACTATAACGTGACATTAACAAAAGTATTTTATATGCGTAATGCATGCGCTAAATGTAAATGGCGATTTGTCTGTTAATTAAGTACAAGTTAATTAAGTTAAGTTATGGAATCTATCACAGACAATTTGGAGTCGATTTTGTCATGTCCGTCCGTCTGTAAGACTTATGCACACGTAACTCTTGAGCGGAATAACCGATTGGGTTCAAACTTTGTACAATATAATATTACATGCACATTTAGATAATGATCGAAGGTGGACTGTATCGGCCAACTGAATCTAGCAACTACGCCATATTTTGTACTTTGTTTTGAGGGAAATCCGTGCTTGCTGAGGAATTGTGTTGTATATAAAATGTGAACTGTATTAAACATTATCCGTTCACCTGGTCATTTATGAAAAGTTATAATCTAGCTAATGTTTCTAGATTGAAAAAAGTTTTCTGCCCACTTTAAAAATATGAATCTTTACATTCACATCAATATTTTGTTCGACCATTAGCTACCTCAACAAGTACTAATTTTCCTCAGCTATAAAATATAGCTCTTGTAAATACTTACGTGCATAGTGGGCAATTTGTGATTAATCTTTTCCATATTCGTCGCACGTACCAACTAACGATTGACTTTTAGTAACATTAAATCTGCCTTGCTTGTATAAAAGTCGTACATTTTTTGTATTTTATTATCAATTTTATATTGTCAATCATACCAAACAAACCTCCAAACCTCACACAAAATGTTCAAATTCGTAAGTTTGTCTATTTTGTATTGATTCAAATAGAGTTGGTACTAATCATGGCTAATTGTTCCAACTTTTGTAGATCGCTGTTTGCTTCTTCGCTCTCTTGGCTGTTGCTGCCGCTAAACCCGGTGTGGTTGCTCCTTTGGCCTATACCGCTCCAGTAGCTTACTCTGCTCCTTTGGCTAAATCCGCTCCATTGGCTTACAACGCTGTTGTCGGTAGTGCTTCCTATGTTGCTCCCTATGCCTCCAGCTACAATGCCCACACCATTGCCCACTCTGCTGCCTTCCCTGCCACCTATGCCGTTGCTCCCGCCGCCCATGCTGCTCCAGTAGCCACCACCTTCGCTGCTGCTCCAGTTTTGTTGAAGAAGTAAATCAGAGAATGTGCATTTTGAATAAATGAATGACCAAAGTGAAATAATAAGATAATTAAAATAAATTGTTTTATTTTAGATGTTCATTTTTATATCGACATTGTGATTTCTCAGTTCCTTGGGGTTCCCACGTAATTCCATTGTGTGCAAATGTAAGATATTTTTGGTGTTTGGCGCAAAGGTGTGAAAACACCTTGAAATATTAACACTACTTTTAGGGACTTAAATATATGCAGCTATGTGTAACCCTATATACAAAATTTTTACTGTTGATAATTGAAATTTGGAAAACAGTGAAGTCCCGCACAAGGAGTACAATATATTTTTGGAAAAAAATTCGCACCGATCCGCCAAAAATATATTGTACTCCTTGTGCGGGACTTCACTGTTTTCCAAATTTCAATTATCAACAGTAAAAATTGTGTATATAGGGTTACAGCTCAGCTAACCAGTTTCATACATAGATGACACGAAAAAGAAAATAACTTTCAATAGTCATTAATATTTAAGGGTCGTAGTGGGCAAAAAACTTTGGAGAAAAAGTCAACGTTTTATTCAAAGGCAAATATCTTAGCCTCTATAAGGTGTATACTAGAAGCAAAACCGGACAATGAAAGCAGAAAATATGATCTTTCTAACGATGTAAAGTAGGTTGTCGTAGGTGGTGAAACAACGAAAATATCGCAATAGTCGCAAATTAAACTTAACTTTTCATTTTTGCCTGACTATGAAAGTAGAAAATCCCATCTTTGCATTGTGGGAGATATCGCAAAATCGGTAATGCATCCCTTTTTGCAATTTTTTGTAATCACGCTACAAGTCGCAATTTTGACAGGATCGTTACGAAATTTTTGTTCCCAGAAAGGAAGAAGCATAAGGAATGGATCAACATTGACCGTTATGGAAGTGGATCTCCATCCACAACATATGGTGCCATAGGGGATTTTTACACTCTTCGGGATGTTTGCTCAAGAAGTATGGACTTGCCCCTAAAAACTTTTACGATCGTAATTGAAGCAGCGAATACAAGTTGCTTCAACAAAAATCAAAGTGATTCCATATTACGAGTAGGTCTTAAAGTAAACTTATCCGAAATTTTGTGTGGGAGGTATCGGATGGAGTGGACCAATATAGTCCATATTTAAACCTGATCTATATCTTATAGATATATTAGGATGTGTAAAGTATAGACCAATTCGGCCACTCCCTTCAAGAGTTACCGTACGAACAATTTTTCCGAAAATTTGTGGGGGAGGTACCTGAAGGAGTGGACCAATATGGCTTATCTTCAAACTTAAACTATGTTTGGACAAAAAAACTATAACTGAATTTCTCATAATTTTGAAAATAATTATAGAACAAAACAAAAAAACATTATATTTTTGAAAATTATGAGAAATTCAGTTATAGTTTTTTGAGGGGGTTTTCAGACTTAAACCACTATAACTTAGCCATTTGTTAACCGATTAAAACAAATAGTAACTTGTTCTAAAGATATTATTCACCGCTTTAAAAGGAAGAAGGATCACTAGAAATCCGTTGTGAAAAAATATTTTTCTGGTCAACTTTTGTAGCACAGTGTCATTTATCGACATTTTCCGAAAAGTTTGCACATTCTTAAGGCCAAAACTGCCTGAAGGAGCGTTCCAATGCTTTCGCAATGTATTAGAGAGTTCTTAATTACTGTCTTGGCTACAATTTTTGTATTTGTGTTGGATCGAAAATCTCGATGGTTTGGCTGTTTTATGCCAAAATATCCAAAAAACGTCAATCAAAACTTTAAAGTTAAAATCGGGTGGCTCGATTTTCACGGTAGATATATGGTCCAGTGGGCTTTTTTGCTCAGTTCAATGCCAGGAATCAGAAACGCGAATCGCTCATTAAGGGTTTTTTCTTCCACACAAATCGCCCCACCCTAATATATATATATATATATTTATATATACAGTTTGACAAGTAATTGTTTTCAAACTGAGAAAACGAACACTTTTCATGCATTAATTACTAAAAAATGACAAATAGTTGTGATAAAAATGTCGGTTTTTTTTGCAAAAATTAGTTGGTCGACTTATTTAAGACCAAATTGAATGGATAAATAAAAAATTAGCCCGCTTAGTTCAACAATAATAACCAAAAGAATAATTAACATGTAATGCAAGGTGCCAAGAAAATGTTTTCAAAATTTAATTAAGGTTCCAAAATACCCCATGTTTTCGGTAAATACTTAAAAATCATGACATTTTATGAATTTTATTCTATACATATTTATTCTGATACATATTTCAATTTCCTATTTATGCAATTTTATTTCCATGTTAGATATTTCTGTTGGACATATTCCAAGGTGAGAGCTTGATAAGGAAACTGAATTGTTCTTTGCTGAAGGGATTGAATTTGAGGGACGATTAGCCCTGCCAGTACGTTCGTCCGCGTGGCTCTTGCGCACAATAACTTACAAACGTATCCCGAATTCGGTTCAAACTTTAGGCAGCGTATGGTTTTATCCACAAGTTGATCGATCGAAATGCGATGATGGGTTATATCGGTCAACTGCTTCGGATGCTTCCGCCATAAAAGTTCAAAATTTTTAGCTAAAATAGGCCACACGAGCAATACGGTTGCTCTAATCTTTGCACATTGTAATATTTGGTTTAGGTGTAAGTTAGGTTCGAATTTGGATTATATCGATCTAAGCTTTCGGGTACCACCCACATAAAATTTTAATTGTAATCGAGTAAAAGTGCAGTTCAAGGATATCTCTCGAATCGTTTTAAAATTTGTGTTGGATCAAGTAGTCCTCACAGCCTCTATTAAGACGGTATAATTGGGAGCAAGTAAAACTTCCTGAGATAACTACCCTAAATCTGTAAAAAACTACTAAAAAACTACAAAAAAGGTTATTGCTCAAAATAACATTCGAAGGGATTGGGACAACGCACAAACTGTATCGCCTCCTTATAAAACAATGTCATGGCTACAATTTCCCAACTTAAACTTTTATAACTCAAAATTGGTACAACCTAGGAAAAAATGACAAAAGCAAATTACGTAGAGAATATGCACAGCTATAAGATTTTCTTCAGTCCCATTTCGATAAGAATTGGCGTTTTTAATCAAAATCGTGAAAACCTAGCAAAAAACCTAAAAATGTGACCTGAACCTCTTTATCTCAAAAATGGTAAAACCTAGAAACAAATCATAAAGGCTGATCCTCTAGAGAATTGTCACAGCTACAACATTTTCTTCAGCCCCATTTTGACAGGACTTGCGGTTTCTAAACAAAGTTGCGAAAACCAAAAATAAACCTAACAATGTGAACTTTGACGGCGATTTATTTAAAAATCCCTCCAGCGATTTTTTCTTGTTTTTGGATTTTTCTCATCTATTAACATTACTGTTTCAGAATCCGCAAAAAAGTCACAGGTGTAAGCGGTTTTCATTTAAAGTTAGTTAAGGCGCACGGTACATGACAATGCTTTCTAACAAGGCGATACAGTCAGTGCATTGTCCCAATTTTAACGCCTATATCTCAAAAATGGTAAAACCTACGGAAATAACATTAAGGTCAATTTTGTAGAGAATTTTTACAGCTATAACAATTTTAATTTTAATATAATCCCATTTCGATAGAACTTTCCAAGCAAAATCGTGAAAACCTAAAAAATCCTTAAAAATGTCAACATGAATCGAGATTTATTTAGAAAGCGCTTTTTCGTTTTTTGATTTTTCTAATATATTAACATTGTAGTTTCACAAGCCGCAAAAACTTCCGAGGTGTAAGCACCTTCCATTTAAAGTTGCTTCAAGAGCACCGTGTCCAAACTTACATCAATTTCGAAGATCGAGTCTATCGATTCACTGCTTCGGGTACCTCCCCCACAAAAGTTAAAATATGTTGGTTTGAGGACAGATTTGGTGCACACGATAACTCTCAAACGGATAAACCGACCTGGCTTAACATTTTTCTCTCCTATAATTTTTTTCAAACTTAGATCAAGTTCAAGTTTTGAACAAATGTTCGAAATTGTTCGCAAAAATTGTGTGTACGACAACTGTAGAAGGGATTAACCTATTTGGTCCATCACATAGTAATATTTATACCATTTATACCAGACATAGATCAAGTAAGAATATAGAGACTATCGGTCCACTCTGTTCGGAAAAGCGTAGTTTAAGAGCTGCTCTCGAATCCCTTTGTTTTTTGCAACAACTTGTTTTTGTAGGGGTAAGTCCATGTTTCCCGAGAAAATGACTTGAAAGCCATGTGTGGTGGATGGACCGCACGATAACTCTCGAACGGATAACCCGCAAACTTAAATCAAGTTCTATGATGGGCCATCCACTGGGATGATCCACTGCTTTGGGTACCTCCCTACAAAAGTTCAAAACTTTTCGCTAAAATGGTGTGCAAGATTATCCTGAACGGATTAACAGATTTTTTCCAAACATTGGATCTCCTAATATTTGTTCCAAATTTAGTGTAACTTCAAAAATGGTCCATATCGGTCTTCTTCTTAGGGTACTTCCCCACAAAAGTTTAACATTTTAGTTAAAGTGCAGTTTAAGGCCTGTTACAGGACCTTTCGAAAATTTTTTCGGAGATACTACTTGTAGTTCGCCTTCTGATACGATGGTAAAAAAGCTCTAAATTATATGGTGACCAACTGAAACGACCGGACGGCACAATATCTATCGAAAGGAATGACTCCCAAACTAAGATTCACTTCCAAACTGGACCACGTCAGTACATTTCTTTCAGGTACCGCATTCGCAACACGTTTTTGAATGGAAAGGGCCAACAAATTCTAGAAACCCTATATACAAACCTTTTGGTGAAAAGGATTGTGGTTTTGCAGCCGGTATACGATCTGTCTACGTATATTCGGAATGTTCGGTTAAAAACAACTTTGTTTATCTTATTGATTCACTTTGGTCATTCATTTATTCAAATTCACATTCACTGATTTACTTCTTCAACAAAACTGGAGCAGCAGCGAAGGTGGTGGCTACTGGAGCAGCATAGGCGGCGGGAGCAACAGCATAAGTGGCAGGGAAGGCAGCAGAGTGGGCAATGGTGTGGGCATTGTAGCTGGAGGCATAGGGAGCAACATAGGAAGCACTACCGACAACAGCGTTGTAAGCCAATGGAGCAGAGTAAGCCAATGGAGTGGAGTAAGCCAAGGGAGCAGAGTAAGCCAATGGAGCAAGTACACCGGGTTTAGCGGCAGCAACAGCCAAGAGAGCGAAGAAGCAAACAGCGATCTATAAAGGAATAAATTGGAAAAAAATAGTATAAACTCTGATCGAATTCATAAATTAGTATCATCAAACTTACGAATTTGAACATTTTGTTTAAGTTTTGGAGGTTTGTTTGACAATATAAAATTGATACTAAATCACATGAAGTACATGTCTTTTATACCAAAAACACAGAGCCTCTTTTGTTAAAAAATAACCATTATTAGGTATGCGCAACGCATATTTAAGAGGTTAAATAAAAATATTCTGCTACTATGGACAAACTCCATCCAGTACACATACGTAATAGGTACTTTGTATTTTATAGTTGACGATAATTTAGATATGTTGAGGTCGGCTAGAATAAATCTGAATATCGATATTAACATAATATAATTATCCGGAGAATGGGCCGATCATGTAGGGTGTTAGTGGTTATACTCCTCCATGAGAACTATAAGAATAATATGAATTTGGCTTATCTTCGAACTAGTTTGAACAAAATATTACGATATTGGACCGATCTGGCCAGGCAGACGGATGGGCAGAACTAAATTGAATCCAAATTGTCTAAAACGGAATTTGTCTAAACATGTGTGGGTGTACGTGTGTACGTGTGCTTCTATTCGTTTTCCCTATACCCATGGGCATAGTCGATATCCCTAACTTGTCTAAAACCATTCATTATTTCGATGATTTAATTTGTGTACCATCAGCATTTATGCTGACGCAGGTTAGACACTTTTGTGTACGGGCAAAAAGAAATAATAGTTTTAGACCCCAAGTATGTTTAGACGAAATCTGTTTCAGACAATTTGTAGTCGATTTAGCCATGTCCGTCCGTCCCTCTTTTTGTATGACTGGTGCGCACGATAACTCTCGAATGGATCAACCAATTCGTTTCAAAACTTGGCGTTCTAATAATTTGTCCAAACTTAGTTTAAGTTCGAAGATGGGTCATATCGCCACCCTTCAGGTACCTTCCCTATAAAAGTTCCAAATTTATCTGTAAAATGGTGTGAAGATAACTCTCGAAGGGAGCAATTGATTTGGTCCAAACTTGGCACATCGTACTATTCCTTCCAGATATAGATCGGCTTCGAATATGGAATATCGGTCCATTCCTTCGGGTACTTTGAAATGTGTAGTGGCTAAAGCGCACGATAACCAAAAGTTGGCCTTTGCAATTGTTGTTGTTAGTTTAAGTTCGAAGATAAGCCATATTGGTCCACTTCTTCGGGTAACTCCCCCACAAATGTGCCAAACTTTTCGGTCTTCTTCATTAGGTACCTCCCCCACAAAAGTTCAACATTTATGTCTAAGTGTAGTTTACGGTCTGTTCGAATACCCTTTGGAAACTTAGTGAGATGCTAATCCTTGTGGTTCTGTTTACAGCGATATTATGATTTTTCTTGGGCAAGTCCATGCTTCCTGACATAGTGGTTCAAAACCTCTAAGTTAAACGCTGACCTGCTGAAATGGCATCAGGGAAGAGCTATCTATCAAAAAGAAATCCCTCCCAAAATAAGATCCACATCTAAAATGAACGATGCCGGTGCATTCCTTCAGGTACATCCTCCGCAACAAGTTCGTACATCCAAAAAGGGCCCCAATATCTGAAAACTTCCATATTGGGGAAAATGATGATTGAAAAGCAAAATAGAAGTCGTCTTCCCAAAACGATTTTGATTGTGTGGCCGGTAGTTGATCTGCCCATAGATGTTAGTTTTAGTCCACACAGGTTGAGAGTATATCTCTGTCATCAGAGCCGGCTGACACTTTTTATACCCTACACCACTATGTGGGGAGGGTATTATAAGTTGGTTTTGGGTTTGTAACACATCGAAATAATGATCGTAGACCTATACTTATAAAAAAACAAAATGAATGTCTCGACGAGCTGAGTCGCGATGGCGATGTGTGTCCGTCCGTCCCTCTGTCAATCTAAACCTTGTAATCACGCTATAGGTGGCAATTTTGATCGGGTTGTCACGAAATTTTGGAAGATGATAAGAGTCTTAAAGAGGAAGAATCCAATTGGTTTTGCTGATCGTGGAATAATATTCAGGAGTAGAGTTGGGCAATTGACCGACCTAGTTCACTATCCTAGTTCAAAAACGTATGAGTTACATCATACAAACTAACGTTAGGTATTAAGTATACGCATTTTGTTCATACAAACGACCGGTGTCCTAGGTGGTTCAATTGCCCAACACTATTCAGGGGTCGGAATATGCAAAACAACTTATTTGGAGAAAAATTCAAGGTTTTATTCTTATGTGAATATCTCCGCTTCTGGTAAGGGGATAACAAAAGCACAGCCTGTCAATGAAAGATGACAATATCTCCTTTACGACAATGCAAAGTAGGTTGGCATAGGTTGTCAAACAACAGACATATCGCACTAGTCGCTAAACAAATCCGATTTTTCATTTTTGTTTGTAAAGACGAATGGTAAGGTAATGGTAAGGGACCTTGCAAAACCAAAGCCTCACAATGAAAGTAGAAAATCTCACCTTTGCAATGATGCAAAGTAAGTTCGTGTAGGGACGGAGAAATCGCTATAGTCGGTAATACATCCCAATGCTCAAAAAACCTATGTGGAGTTATATTCAACGTTTTATTCTTATGCGAATATCTCCGCTTCCAGTAGGGATATTCCAATATGAAAGTCTGACAATGAAAGTAGAAAATTTCGTCTTTACAATGATGCAAAGTAGGTTGTCGTAGGTCTCAAACTAAGGAGATTTCACAATAATCGGCAATACATCCTATCCCATTTTTCATTTTTTTGTAAGCGCCTTAGGTCGCAATTTAGAACGGATCGTCACAAAATGATGGGTGTTGATAGGGGTTCCATATAGAAAGAAGCCAATTGATTTTGGTGATAGTCGGATAATATTCAGGGGTCGGAAATGACAAGAACGTATGAGGAGAAAAATTCGACGTGAAAGTTGAACATCTCACTTTTACAATGATGCAAAGTAGATTTATGTAGGTAATCCCAATTGTCTGTAATACACCCATTTTTCCACTTTTGAATTGTAATGACGAATATCCTAGCGTTGGTTGGGTGCATTTCAACAAAAGTGACCTATATTAATGAAGACATTCTGAGTTTAAAATTGATCCGAATTGGGTTACCAAAATTGATCAAATACTGGAGATCTAGAAAAAGATGCTAAGGTATCCCAAATTCCAGTGTGTGGAATTTTATTTCCATGGCCGATATCTTTGCTTCTGTAAATGTTTCATCTAAAATCCTAATCCAGAAGACCAGCAAAGCTTTCAATCACTGCCAAGTAGATTGTCGGCAGTTGTCAAATTGTCAAATATAACATTAATTATAAATTAATGTTCACCAGTGAAAAGCTTATGTACATGGGGTAGTGGTGTAGGGTATCCTATAGTCGGCCCCATCTCGACTATAGCCTTTGCTCACTTGTTTTACTTGTTATCCCATCAAAAACTTCATTTATCATAGTGAGGAAATTTCATAAATTTGTTTGCTGGGTAAAGGTATAACCATTTCTTTCCCCAATTTTGTTGACTTGCAATGCTTTAAATCAAAATTATAATTAATATATCGTCTGCTCCGTCGGAAAAGGTCGTAAGTCCCTTTCAATAAATTTTTCAGGAGGAAGAAAAAACATTACAGCGCTTTCTGTATTAAAGATTTTATTATGGTGGTAAAGGCAGTATTTTTCGTTTATTTATTCCGTTTCAATACCTGTACTTTGTTTGATAAAATTCCGTCGCGTTTGGGAGATAATTGGATGTCTTTGGACTTACGACCTTTTCCTTGTACAGTTTTGTATTTTTGTGGGGACTTACGACCTTTTCCTACAATTTACGGACGTTTTTAAAATAAAATATTTATACTTTACAAAACAATGTGGAAAGGGTATTATAAGCTTGTTTTGTCCAATATTCGTGTAACATCGCGAAGTATTCGTCGTAGGCCCCTCCCCTTGCAATTTTTTCATATCTTGACGAGATAAAGCGATCTAGTTATGTGTGTCCGTCCATCCATTAACAATTGTAATAAAACTCCAGTCCTCAATTTTGGACCGATCGTCACGAAATTTTGTGAAGAGGTCGGGTTCCGACCAGAAGTGACCCCATTAGATGTTGGTTATGATCGAAATGGACCAAACCCACAATTTTTACCCGACTTTGTAGCTGTCCTGTAGATCGCAGTAATATTCCGATCGAAGCGAAATTTTAAGAATGATTTGAGTTTAAGACAAAGAATAGGCTTGCAATTTAACATGGTGATGAGATAATTATTAGCGGGTTTAATGGACCAAAACTTTTGTGTGAAATCTTATACATAAATAAAAGACAATGTGTGTATATTTGTATGTTCCGCAAAGACTCAAAAACGGCTGAACCGATTTTTTTTTTTTTTTTTGAAAATTTCAGAGACTATACAAGGAACATCCGAGGTGAAAATAGGCTTTATATTTTTTGAATTTCGGAGGGGGTGGGAGCAGGTCCCATTTTTTAAAAAACGCTTTTTTGCAAAAGTTATCAAAGGATCTGTCAGAAAATTAATTTGCGAGGCAACGGTTGTTGAATCTCCGACCCTAAGTCCTTATTCCATGTTATTTTCGGATTATGCACAGGGATGTCCCTTGGTGGAAGTAGGCTATATATTTTGTTGAATTTCGGAGGAGCGGGTAACACCTGTGTACATATTTTAGCAATAAGACCCGACCAGAGTAAAATTCTAAGTCGGTATAACCATGACCGTCTGTCCGTCTTTTGAAATTAAGATACAGCTCGCAATTTTTGAGATAGATCTTCGTGATTTGGTATAGAAGTTTCTATTACTTCTACGATGTTTGGTATTGACCCCTTCATATAGCCCCCATAGAACGGTACCTCCCGATTTCCGGTATTTTGAAGGTGTGGCCTCAATATTCCTCCGAAATGGCTGAAATTTGGTATATATTCTTCGTTTCGGGTATAAAACTTTCTCAGGGGCCAGCAACGTGGACCGGTTCAGTTAATATTTAATATAAAACATGACACGTTGTACTTACGACCTTTTCCTTCAATTAAATTTCATGATTAATTCCGTTAATGTACGTGGTTTCTTAGCTACATTGTAATCCCAAATAGTGTCCTTTTTTGTCTTCCCAAGTATTTCTGCCCCAACTCATTGCATCTTTTATTTTTGTCTGCAAACCATGTAGAATCTTCAGCATGTAATGTCTTCCTGCGTTTAGGAAGTTCATCATCAGAGTTTTCAGAATTACCGTGAAATGCATAGGGAACTAGACCCATGACACCATCGTCTAATTCCATTCCAAATTCATACTGCTCTTTGTTAGCAAAAACCATGACGTCTTCTTAGTTTAATAACATTTCAATAAATTATTATTTTAGAATCATTTAATAATATAAACATTGCACTTACCCGTTCGTTAAAAGGTATTACTTTATTGAATTCAGAATACAAACTAATATCGTAATGCGAATAAATGTCCCTAGAGAAACCACAAATTACCAGTTGATAAAGTTAAGTAAGATATACGACAGTAAAAACAGTAAAAATTTCTATTTTTTTTATAATTTTTTCAATATATGAGGTATTTGAACACATACAGCATCCCAATTTGTATCAATGAAAAGGCCAGAAGTCCATCTTTCATAATCAGTTCGCTTATAGGGGAAAATAGATTTCAAATGTAAATTTTCGTTGCAATATAGAAATTATCACATTTTTGTTCAAAAGTTTGGTCCACAGGCTCCGCCAAATATCATCCGATTATCATCCAAATGTGTAGGCTAGTTCTTTACATTGTACCCCAACCATGGATGACGTTAAACATTATATCTGAACTACATTAGCTGTAGAATTCATTTAAAGAATACATTTTCCTGTGGACTTACGACCTTTTCCTACTCAAATTTGTACGTTTTGTGGACTTACGACCTTTTCCGACAAGGGCAAAACATATAGAAAATCGCGATATACTACCATTTCCTTTGTATTATACGACGTGTTTTAACTTGTACTATCATCCTGTAACAAAAACGCGATTTCCAAAAAAAGTGGACTTACGACATTTTCCGACGGAGCAGACGATATTATTTTTTAAATTAAAGAATTGCACATTCTACTGGTAACATTCGATAAGACGCTTTGGTAATTCCCATTCCTAACATTATGAATCACACCCGTTATAAATTTCAACATTATTCTTGACCATCACCTACGCCAAGAAGTCTAAATGTTTGTCAACAATAAAATGCATAAGTAGCTGTTGTCTATGTATATATGTACATACATGTGTATGTGTACTGGATGGAATTTTAAAATTGTAACAAACAATTTGTATTTAACCTTTAGGTATGCATTGTGAATACCAAGTAATAATTATTTTTTTTTTCAACAAAATGAACGCAGAGTTACTCGTATAAAAGTCACAGATCTCTTGTGATTTAGTATTAATTTTATATTGTCAAACACACCAAACAAACCTCAAACAAAATGTTCAAATTCGTAAGTTTGTTTATTTTCTTATGAATTCGTTTAGAGTTTATACTAATTTTTGCAATTTATTCCTTTGTAGATCGCTGTTTGCTTCTTCGCTCTTTTGGCTGTTGCTGCCGCTAAACCCGGTGTAGTTGCTCCTTTGGCTTATACCGCTCCAGTGGCTTACTCTGCCCCTTTGGCTTACTCCGCTCCATTGGCTTACAACGCTGTTGTCGGTAGTGCTTCCTATGTTGCTCCCTATGCCTCCAGCTACAATGCCCACACCATTGCCCACTCCGCTGCCTTCCCTGCCACTTATGCTGTTGCTCCCGCTGCCTATGCTGCTCCAGTAGCCACCACCTTCGCTGCTGCTCCACTTTTGTTGAAGAAGTAAATTAGAGAATGTGAATTTTGAATAAATGAATGACCAAAGTGAATCAGAAAGATAAATTATGTTGTTTTACTTGAATTTATTAATACCTCAGTTGTTAAGGCTTTGTAACACTACAAATTTAAGGTTTTTTTTCTGGCCTTGAATGGTATCGTGAGAGTATAAATTCACGTATAAGCACTTTAAATTATTTGTTGAAAATTACAATGAAAATCACTGTGATTTTTTAGGAGGTGCGTAATAATTAACAAATCATAGTGCAATTTATGGAAATGCGTAATTTCAAACACAAATTGTTGAAAAAACTGTAGTTTCAACAGAATATGCTTGAAATAATATCAAACATAGAGTGTTTTAGAAACTGTAATTGCAACAGTAAGTGCTTGAAATAAAACACAAAAAGTAGCAAGTTCATTTTCGCACAACAAAATTGTGTATTATTCAAGCAGAAGAACAACAAAACTCAAAAACACTTGTTAGTTACTCGTGGTTTTTTGTACAAAGCGGGTGAAAAGATGTGAATATATTGTTTTTTAATAAATCGCAGTAAATAAAAAAGTCAATAAAAAATTGTAACAAAGTGTAAAATGTTTTTAGTGCCATAAATAATTTTAATTAAAGTTCACGGTGTGCCTTAACGAAATTTAAATGCAAGGTGCTTACACCTGGGAAGTTTTTGCAGATTCTGAAACTACAATGCTCATAGATGAGAAATATCAAGAAACTAAAATCATCGCCGGAGGGATTTTCGAATAAATCGCGATTTAAGTTCACATTTGTAAGGGTTCTTTAGGTTTTCACGATTTTGCTTGGAAACCGCGAGACCAATGTAAATAGGCCTGAAGAAAATGTTGTAGCTGTGAAAATTCTCCACTAGATTGGCCTTTATAATATTTTTTTAGGTGTTACCGTTTTTGAGATATAGAAGTTCAAATTGAGACAATGCACTGACTGTATCACCTCCTTATAAAACAATGTCATTACTGCAATTTCCCAAATTAAATATGGTAAATTTCAAATTTCCTGGATGCTGCACTCAAAAGTTATATGCGGTTTTACTCTCTTGTAAAGAAAAAATATTTAAAAATTCCTATCGTGTTGTAATAAGAACATGTATATATGAATCGTTAGCAGTATTTGATTCTATCCGTAGATGCAAAAATAGTTGCTAAATTTATTTTTATTTTCGCGGATAATCAAAAAATATTGAAGAAATCTTGGAATAAATTTTATTTATTCTAAATCAGAGTCCAAAAAATCTTTAAAAAATAATTTAATAATACGTGCAGAATCTAGACAACGCGTAGAAAAATGTGAGACCAAAATTATAAAGATCGAGTTTATAACTTGCATATTACAGCAACAACAAAGAACGGAAACTTATTGTTGGAAATTATTTCATAAATATATTTTTTGGTTAAATACGAAAAATTTGAAAAATAAATGTTGGGAGTTATTCTATTATTTCGCTAAATTTCGATCCAAATCCTGAAGTATTTTGCTTAAACTTCTACGAGAAAAGTAATTAGTCATCGTGAAAGTCTATTTGCTTTCTGTGATAAGCAATAGAAATAAGAAGTAGAGAGTAATATTGAAATTACAATCAAAGAAAAAACATAGAAGTTAAAAACCGAATAATTCGCGAATTGGTTTAAATCGGTTGAGGTGCATGTGCTTTTCGGATACAGGGAGTCCATGTCTATCAATGTGCATGGATTTTCCCATGTTTCATTCAGCGGCCAAAGTGTGCCATCAGTTGCATCTTACTATTCAAAAAACCTTAAAGTGGGCAAAAATTACGCGATATGCATATGATTATAAGGTGCATCCGATTTCAATGGCCCCCTATTAAAAATACGTCAATATAAATTATTTTAGACAGATTCGTCAAGAACTGCGGATGTGCCACCGCATTCTATTTTGGGATAAATAGGGATATTACTCTTGAATCTTTGTAATTTGTGACACACCTTTTTGGCAAATATTATAATCGCGTATAAAGGATTACATTTATGCAAAAATATTCAAAGAAAATCGCGGTTCAATTCGCGGAATTATCAAAATATATTTTTGCCGATTTTCCTACTTTCAAGGTATCTATATCAGGCGTTTTAGTGGATGGATTTGACCGCGGAAGAGCCCATTAGATCCGGCACGTAAAAAAACTAAAATCACGCGGGGTTCAGGGGTACCTGTACGACAGTTGTAAATTTTAAAGCCAAAAAATAGGTTTTTTTTCTATAAACTAGTTTGGATTATTATCTAGTTGCACCCTCTAATTATAAGAAAAATTCGAAAAACACTGAAATCAAAACATCAAAATTTCAGCATCGATTTTAGGGGGATGCAGTGTATATATCGAAAAGTCATACACTAGAACCATGTTGCCCAAGGGGTATTCTTTAGTTCTCTCTTTGAGCACATGTTTGAGTTTTGCGTGGTTTAGCCAGAAATCAAGAAAGAACACAAAAAAACTTGTTTACTTCAACACATTTTTCGCATTTTTTTATATTACCACCAACGCAGCTTCCACGAAAATTATTTGTTATGGTCCATATTATGAGATCGTGGCTAAAACACTTCAATTAATATAAATATATTCATATTTTATAAAATATATTAACAGTTCGCGACTTATTAAATGGTGAACCTCAACTTCAACGATTGTAAAACTTTTTTGAATATTACCATATATATCTTGAAAATGGTACAACCTAGAAAAAAAAAAAAATAAATCATCTTGTAGAGAATTTTAACAGCTTCAACATTTTTTTAGTCCCATCAAATCACTCCGGCGATTTTTTCTGCTTTTATATTTTTCTTATCTATAAACATTCCGCGAAATCTTCCCATGTGTAAGCGGTTTTCATCAAAAGTTAGTTAAGGCGCACACTTCATGATATTGTTTTATAAGGCATTGTCTCAATTTGAACTTCTATATCTCAAAAACGGTAAAACCCACGAAAATATCATAAAGGTCAATCTTGTGAAGAATTTTCACAGCTACAACATTTTTTTAGGCTTATTTAAATATGAGTCGCGGTTTCCAAGCAAAATCGTGAAAACCCAAAGAACCCCTAAAAATGTGAACTTAAATCGCGATTTATTTGAAAATTCCTCCTGATTTATTTGAAAATCCCTCCGGCGATTTTTTGATATTTCTCATCTATGAGTATTGTAGTTTCAGAATCTGCAAAAACTTCCCAGGTGTAAGCACCTTCCATTTAAATTTGGTTAAGGCACTCCGTGAGTATGTTTGGACGAAATGTGTTTCAGACTATTTGGTGTTGATTTAGCCATGTCCGTTCGTCTGTCTGCCTGGCTGGCTGAAGAGCACGATAGCTCTCGAACGGATTAACCTATTAGTTCGAAAATTTGGCTTTCGTAATATATTGTCCAAACTCAGTTTAAGTTCGAACATGGGTTATATCGGCCCACTCCTTCCGGTACATCCCCCACAAAAGTTCGAAAATGTTTGTACATCGTTAAATTTCTACCAGACTTAAATGAGTTTCCAATATGGACTCAATCGGTCCACTCCTTCGGGTACCTCCCACACAAAATTTCGGAAAATTCAGTTTAGGGCCTGCTGTCCCCCATACGACGGTACAAGTTTCATCAGGGGCAAGTTAATACTTTCTGACCAAATAGCCTGAAAGGTACAAAAAACCCCGTGACACCGTGTGTAATGGTTGAAGCGCAAGATAAATCTCGAACAGATCTGCCAAACATAGTTTAAGTTCGAAGATAAACCATATCGTTCCACTCCTTCGGGTACCTCCCTCACAAAAGTTCACAAATATTCGAAAAAATTGTGCGTACGATAACTCTTGAGAGCATTCAACGTACCGATCTCTTAACTCTGTGCAGCGGTTAATTGGGGTACTGAGAGCAATCAACGTACCGATCTCTTAACCTACTTCGACAGTTGGAGATATTGACGTCATCGCCCTCACGAATGATTATTAAGCCATCAGCATATGATAGTGAACAGAGATAGTGATTCGCCAAACCACGAGTTGCCGTCGGAAAATAAGAATAATTCCCAGACCTGTGAACAGTTAAAACTACGAGTGATCAAATGTGCTGCCGAAGATTCCGGAACTGTACCTAAACGAAACCAAATAATAAGATTTCGATAAAGTGTTTAATGAAATGTAATGTGAAGTGTTTTTGTATTAAAGATTATAACGTTTATGAAAAAAAATTAAACTTGTGTTTTCACTCTCTCTAAAGTTCCCAACAAATAAATTCTTGTGACGACCCTGGCCCCCACTGAACTACCCCAGCTTCAAAGTGAAAACACGTCGTCACAGAGTTCCAAAAAATATTCTTATGAAGAAATCGATAGAAACAATTTACGAAGTCAAAATTGTATACTGAAATGGGTTCAATATTTTCAAGACTACAACATAAGTACAAAGAAGTCACATTTGATAGCTTTATAAGTCCGAAAAAGAAGAAATATGGTAAAGATAACTCAAATTTCTGCCTTTCCAATTCAATGATTGATAATATGTATGTATATCTTATATCTATATAAAAAAAGAAAAATATAATTTTCAATTCCTCTCCTATCGTTAGATATAAGGGTAATTGTAGGCAAAATTGGTTGGATCTATTCAGATGTACTGGAGTGTATTTAAGAAAGTGTTAAACGGACGGAATTGGACCGGTACAACAGTAAAGAGGACATCATTTTGCGAAAACGGAACTTTGTTCCATGCTGTTCCCTAAAAGTTCTAGTCCACTAAATTTGGAATTTTACTAAAATTTAGTACCTGAGGAAAAATGAAATAACTCACTTCGTGTAAACGCTATGGTAATTTGTTAAACCGGTTATTAAAGGCAACATTCCTACATACATAACAAAACAACAATGAACACGATAGTTTCCGAGAAATAGTTATTTCTTTCTGCAGAAATTTGCAAAAAATGACGTATTTTCCAAAATTAGAAAAAAAAATCCAATATTTTGACACAATTTTTTGGTTTTTATGTTTACTATAGAATCCCATATAGAAATTAACAATGGGTGACAAAAAATAGTGGTTTCAGCCATGAAAATCTATTTCTGAACTATTATGCGTCGTCTATAATGACGCCCTTCGGGTCGTCTATGAAGAGGCCCTTCTGATCGTCTATGAAGACGCCCTTCTGGTCGTCTATGAAGACTTTCTTCACATCAGCAATAAAGACGTCTGTAAAGACGGCAAAGGAAATGGTAAAATTCGAATAAAACAATTTATGTTTATGTTATTGTTTCACTTTGGCCATTCATTTATTCAAATCCATATTCTCTGATTTACTTCTTCAACAAAACTGGAGCAGCAGCGAAGGTGGTGGCTACTGGAGCAGCATAGGCGGCGTGAGCAACAGCATAAGTGGCAGGGAAGGCAGCAGAGTGGGCAATGGTGTGGGCATTGTAGCTGGAGGCATAAGGAGCAACATAGGAAGCACTACCGACAACAGCGTTGTAAGCCAAAGGAGCAGAGTAAGCCACTGGGGCGGTATAAGCCAAAGGAGCAACTACACCGGGTTTAGCGGCAGCAACAGCCAAGAGAGCGAAGAAGCAAACAGCGATCTAAAAAGGAATAAAATGCAAAGATTAGTTACTCCCATTCTAATTGATTTCATAAATAATATCCAACTTACGAATTTGAACATTTTGTTTGAGTTTGGGATGTTTGTTTGGTGTGATTGACAATATAAAATTGATACTAAATCATGCGAAATGTACCTCTTTTATACATGGAGCCCAGCGTTTATGTTGTTTATTTGGTATGCACAACTCACACGTAAACGGTTAAAAACAAACAATCTATTTATCATAGGGAGTAAATTCCATCCAATACACATACATATGTAAGTATGTAGATATAAAGTAACATTAACATATTATTGACAAATAAGTATGTTAAGCTGAGGTAGGTAATGGACAAACAGAATATTGATATTACGCTCATCATATATTTTTTATAGGAGGAAATACCAAAACCTTCCTTTTAAGGTTATACAACATTCTGTAGTCTAGATGTCGAATACGACCATGCGATACCCTACCCCACTACTTTCAGGCATTAACCAGCGGCAGATAAAAAACAAAACAAGTGAGTCAAGGCTTTAGTCGGGTGTGGGCCGACTATGTGATACCCTACACCTCTACCCCTGTGCATAAGCTTTTGACTGTTAAAATTCAAAATATTCTTCATTCTTCATTAATACAGGTAAATTTTGTTGAAACACATTTAAGGGCATCGCCAGTACAACTCAAATAAAAAAAGTGGAAAAGTGGGATGTACGCCAACCATCAATAGGCTCCTTCTCTGTAAGACCCCCATCAACCCCCAAAATTTCGTGAGGATCCGACCAAAATTCCAACCTGTAGTTTGATTGCACAAAAAATGGAAAAAGGGATGTATTACCGACTACTGCGATATCTCTGTTGTTTGATCCTTAATTGCGGTAATTTCGAATTTTCAGACTCGTGGTACTGGAATATGAACACAGCCGCTTAAAAGATGTTTTGTCGTTACTTACGGTTACAAAATTAACGTCGGAATGTATTTGCTTTCCCAAATAATAATAAAAAACTTCATACTTGAATATAAATATTTTAAGACAATCGCGAAACAAAACAGTTGTAAATTGGTCGAATTTTTGATCCACGTATGAACGACATTTGAGTTTTATATAATAGAAGTCGCGGCATTGAAATATAAAAGAACATGTAGCAACCACATAATAAACTTTTGTCGTTACTTACGGTCACAAAATTAACTCCGAAATATATTTACTTTCGGAAATATAGGTATTTTCTTACTAAACCAATAATAATATTAATTGCCTCTCTCGAAACCATAAATAATCGTTGACAATTTGTATCTTTTTAATTTCCTTTAAATAATTTCAATGCAAATTAAAGTAATTGTCGTAAATAAAACATTTTAGAACTTTCAAATATTGATAAAACTAAAAAATAAAATGTCACAATTTGTGCATATTAATAAAAGTCAGAATTTTTTAATATTCCATTTGAAAAAAATTAAAAAAATTTTGACGCACATGAACGATTTTTGGTACTTGGATTAAGGAAAAATTCCCATTCTCAAATCTGTTCGAGATTCTAATTTTGGATATAGCGCGCAAAAGTTATGGCGGTTACAATTCTGATTATTAGAAAAAAATCTTATTAAAACGCTATTCATTATATCGAGAAACATCGTTAATTTATGGCTTCCTACATACTATATGTTTACTGAGGTCCAATAACTTTAGTGAAAAAGTTGTAAATTTTCGCGGAAATTAGGAAATAATTCAAAATAATTGGTAGTTTGCAACTTGTTTTAATGAAAACTATACAAATCCGTTTAGTGGTTCAGATATTATAGCAAAAACAAAAAAATATATTGAAGAAATTTATAAAACTTTTGTAAGAGAAAATATTTGTTAACATTTATTTTGTGAGTTAGTTGAAGAATGGGTAGTAAAAATAGGTCGGAGTTATTCTTATATTTTAGTAAAATTTCACGCAAAAAATCACATTTTTTATTATATTCACTTCTCGAATACACGCTAACATCTAACGGAAGATCAAGTTCAAAAAGATTTTGGTTTACTTTAAATGGAATGAACACATTTTTTAGGCGCATCCGATGTCACTATCATCCAAGAAAAAATACATCGATCAAAACCTATTTCGATAAAATCCATCAAGAACCGTGGATGTAGCATTACACACTATTTTTGGGATAAATCGGATACAGCTCCCATGTCACTAATTTTTTTAAACCGCTGTTTTCGCAAAAAACGCGAGTGATGTGTCAGTTTCTTTATTGAAAAGGAAACGATCCACAGAAAACGCGACTAAATCCGCGATATTTTTAAAAATATTTTACGCACATTTTCTGTTTTCGCCGTTCTAGTGGTTGGATTTTCATGATTTATATGATCCGAACCGTCAAAAAACTAAAAAAAAACTAAAATATCTTGGGGTCCCAGCACAATCAAATAGATATTGTTAATACTGTACCCCAAAAATAGAGTTTTTCGAAAAAATATCGCACTAAATTTTGGCCTTTGGGCAACTTGGTCAATATACATATCAAATTATGCATAAGGGGGATGCAGTGGAAATTTTGAAATGTGATACATCAGAAGTGTAATCTTCATTTTTATTCTTCTACTTTCACTTTGGACAGATATCCGTTATTTAAATGGTTTAATCGTCAATCGAATAACAGCGTAAAAAACTCGTTTGCTACAACGTGTTTTTTGCCATTTACGTGTTTTTATTCATTTACGCGGTCATAGCTTCCACGAAAATTAACTTTTTAGGCACATTTTTGAGCGTTGATTAAAAACACTTCGTTTGATGCAACTATGGTCAATATTTCGCAAATTATAACAATGCAAACCTTGGCTTCATCAATGTTAAATTTTTTTGACTATTCGTCATGTACACTTTTCGCTAAAAATTTGAAAAAGGCGGAAATAAGCAAGTCGACAACAAAAGCCTCCAACAAAAGGTGATGAAAAAAATAACTTTCCTCAAAATGTATTTTTGCAAATTTTAGCGGATTTTTCGCGCTAAAAAATGTAAAAGGTGGAAATAAGCAAGTCGGCAACAAAAGCCTGCAACGAAATGTGAGGAAACAATTAACTTTCTTCAAAATATATTTTTGCAAATTTTAGCGGATTTTTCGCCCTAAAAAAATTAAAAAAGGTGGAAATAAGCAAGTCGACAACAGAAGCCTCCAACGAAATGTGAGGAAACAATTGACTTTCTTCAAAATATATTTTTGCAAATTTTCGCGGATTCTTTGCGATATCTCAAAAATAAAATACGTCAGATCCTTCCTTGCATAAATACGAACATTTTAAGACAAACGCGAAGCAAATCGGTTGTAAATCGGTCGAGTTTTTGATTCACGTACGAACGTCATTTGAGTTTTATATAATAGAAGAAGAGAGAAGATATAAAATTATTTGCAACTTTTTTAGAAAAACTTATTTTTTTTTAAAAAATGTCAAAATATTTTTGTAAATGCCGCACAATTTGTATACCCTACACCACTATGTGGATAGGGTATTATAAGTTTGTTTTGGTAAAAATTCATGTAACACCGCGAAATATTCGTCGGAGACCCCCAATGTGATATAACAATCTTCATATCTCGGCGAGATAAAGCGATTTTGAGATGTGTGTCCGTCCGTCCGTCCGTGTGTCCGTCTGTCCATTATAAATTGTAATCAAACTCCAGGCCGCAATTATGGACCGATCGTCACGAAATTTGGTATGAAGGTCGGTTTCACATCAGAATAGATCGCTATTTTAATTGGTGATGATCGTAAAATATTTAGCGGGTAAAATGGACCAAAAACATAATTTTTATCCGATGTTGTATATGCTCTGTAGGTCTCAATAATAGTCCGATCAACGCGTAATTTTAAATAAGGTAAGAGTATATCACAAAAAAGAAGCTTGCAATTTGAAATGGCGATCAGATAATATTTAGAGGGTTAAATGGACCACAACTTCTGTATGAAAATTGTGAAAGTTTTAATATGCCGCATATATCTTTTTTACTGGAAGAGACATTCCGGGCAAGTAAGCTATACTTGGAAGAGGAACGCTTGACCTTTCTAGTGATGTCAATTGTGTTGATGTACGTGATCAGATAATATATCCAGTTTTTTTGTTTGTAGTGTTATCATAAAAACGCTAGAGGTCGTAATTACAGCTCAATAGTCGCGAAATTTTGTTGGAAGTAAGAGTTTAGATTGAAGAAAATGCCTATAATTTAGCATGATGATCTGATATAATTTAGCGGGTGACATAGACCATTGCTTTTGTATGAAAAATATACAAATTTTATTTTTGGCCCATATTTTAATTCCTGTATTGGCATATATGTACCTGCAAAGTAGCTTACATATGGAAAAATAACTTCTGACATTTCCCCTGATGCAAATTACAATAATGTGTCTTTTAGATAACGGGCCTACTGCATAATATATAATGGGTTTTGTGTAGAGAACCACAATTTTCTCCCATGCTACAAATTGTATCTACCATGACAGAGAATTTTTCAGTTCAGTTGTTCAATTGAATTTTTCATACAAATATTGCAACATTCGCCAACTATTTTGTACTCTCGGCCTTTAGGGTAAATAAATAATGGTTTTAGACCCCAAGTATATTTGGACGAAATTCGTTTCAGACAATTTGGAGTCGATTTAGCCCTGTCCGTTCATCTGCCTCTCTCACTGCCTAGATGGCTGGTGCGCACTATACACTTCGTAATATTTTGCCCAAACTTAGTTTAATTTCGAATATGGGCTATATCGGTTCACCCCTTCGGGCACCTCCCACACAAAAGTTCAAAATTTGTCTGCAAAATTGTGTGAACTAACTGTCGAAGTGAGCAATCGATTTGGTCCAAATTTCCCATATATTATTATTCCTTCCAGATATATATCGTTCCACACCTTCAAGTACCTTCCTCACAAGATAACTCTTAATGGAATTTTCTGATTGGTCCAAACTTTGCACATCCTATTATTTCATCCAGTCATGTCTTTCGAGTACCTCACACACAAAATTTGGGAAAAGTGCAGGTTGAGGACCCGTCTCGGATCTATTTGAATTTTTTTTGAAGAAGGTTCTTTTCACGGTCCCTATTGCAACGGTACAATTTTTCCGGAGTAAGTTCATACTTCCTGAGATAATAGTCCAAAATTTCTAAAAAATAATTCTCAAACTTTTTCAAAAATCAGAAGTTAGCTTACAAATCTTGCTTTGGTATAGCCTTACATTTCGATACCTACAGATTCCACTTATTTTGAAGCAAACTGGTGATACAAAATCAATATATTTTTTTATACGGTATAATTATTGTGCTTGTTTCTTTTTCTGGTCAGATGCTGAGGGTGTATCACCATTAGCGCAGGTGACTTATACTATCTTCTTTGGTGTGTAATTTAATATGAATAATTTTGGCATTTATAAATTTGTTTGCATGCAAATTATTTGAATTTCTATTCAATATTAGTTATTTCTACCGGTATAAAATATATGTTTGATCTCACAATTTATAACCACAATGAACTATTTATATAATTGTTCCACATACATCCCAGTAGGGACATGAGAGGCTTGTCTTATGTCAATGGATTTATATTAGATCATTGATATGTGACTTAGTTTTTATTGCCGAATCCGAAAGGCATTCCCTAAGTTGCGACTTGTAAAGAAGTTTTTCATTGCTTAAATACTCAGGAAATATAGCCAACATTACAAAGGGGTATTTTGCCACCGTTGAAAACTTTATGTGGCCAGGCCTGGGCATCTAAACCGGGCATTCAGGGTGCAAAGCGGTTGCACATAGCTAATTCCTAGAGGTTGTGGTGTAGGGTATCACATGGTCGGCTCCGTCCGGCTATAGACTTTGCTTACTTGTTTAAAAATATTTTCGTTTGTGGCGCTTTCGGTTTTAAAAATATTTGCACATTTTTACAAGACCTTTGTAATTGCTAAAATTTTTTAATATATAGTTTTCATCTGCTACTCTCCAAATCACTTCAAACAGAATTAGAAAAATGGAGAGTAGAAGTTTTTTCAATATGTTAAAATTCCTGTTCCAGAACCTGCAAGAAACTACTATTTTTTTACTGCGATAACAAATTTTCCTTTATGATAGTATATTCTTGCAGTACTGAAACATACCCAATTATAAAAAAGGTATTACCATCAATTAGTTACTTATTACAAACTCTTGTATGAACATCTTTAAAAATCCTTTTTGCAAATACACCCCAAATTTAGTTTGGGACCTAATTGTATTTTCGGTGTTTGGGGTGATATCGCATTTGCCAAATGCAGCCCAATTTCAAAAATGGATTTTGGCCCCAATGTAAATTGGGGTCCTTTTCATTTCCGTTTGGGTTGTTATTTAATGGGGCCTTATTTCTGTACTCCACCCACGCCCACACATTCCAATATTTTGACCCAATTTGTTTGGTTTCCCATATAGGAATCAAAAATCGTGGGTTTCTGAGCCATTGTGCGTATCTATTCTTACACCTGTACTTTTCACAAAAATTGAAACATTTACGCTATGGATTTGCTGCATATTGTATTTGCTTCTTTTTTTAATGTCACTTCCTGAGGGTAGTCGGCAAGGCTGACTGACAATTTTTTTGTTTACTCTAATCTCAATTCGAAAACGCGCTAACCTCTTGAATTTTCTTAAATTAAAGAGTGTCACATATTTTTCAGCAGCTTTTTTATTTGTTTTTAAATGATGACTCACACTTCAACAATACTTTGTCTGACCATTATCTACCTCAACAACAAATCCATATTTTTGTCAACAATCGAATGGGCTAACTGCCGAACTTAACCTTTTTTATGTATGTGTCGTGCATACCAAATAATGATTGTTTTTAACAATGTAAACACTACGTTTCTTGTATAAAAGTCACGCATTTTGTGTGATTTAGTATCAATTTTATATTGTCAATCACACCAAACAAACCTCCAAAACTTAAACAAAATGTTCAAATTCGTAAGTTTGAGGATTCTAATTTATGAATTCGTTTAGAGTTTATACTAATATTTGTTTTTTGCTATTATTTTGTAGATCGCTGTTTGCTTCTTCGCCCTCTTGGCTGTTGCTGCCGCTAAACCCGGTGTCGTTGCTCCTTTGGCTTATACCGCTCCAGTGGCTTACTCTACTCCCTTGGCATACTCGACTCCTTTGGCTTACTCCGCTCCATTGGCTTACAACGCTGTTGTCGGTAGTGCTTCCTATGTTGCTCCCTATGCCTCCAGCTACAATGCCCACACCATTGCCCACTCTGCTGCCTTCCCTGCCACCTATGCCGTTGCTCCCGCCGCCTATGCTGCTCCCGTAGCCACCACCTTCGCTGCTGCTCCAGTTTTGTTGAAGAAGTAAATCAGAGAATGTGAATTTGAATAAATGACTAGCCCAAGTGATACAATGAGATAAAATATGTTTGTTTATTTGAAGTTTAAATTGTGTACAAAGATATATGAATAGGGACTATTTAGTATTGTTGTACCCTTCACCATAAAATGAAGGGTATATTTAACTTTGTAATTTCATTTGTACACATTGAAATATTCGTCTGAGACCCTATGAAGTATATTTTCTTGATCAGCATACAATTCGAAGCCGATATAACAATGTCCGTCCGTCTGTGTAAATCAATATACAGCTCGCAATATTTAAGAGCTTTTTAATTTGGTACAGTAGTTAATATAACTCCCAGGATTTTTGGTATTGAAAATGGGCTATATCGATCCACGTTTTTGTATAGCCACCATAGAACGGTACTTCTCGATTTTCGGTATCTTGAAGGGTTTAGCTTTATTATCACAGCGAAATTTAGTATTTACTAAATACTACTTAGTTTCCTTGGAGTTACAAAACTTTCACCCAGAAATTTGTCAGTACAGGTCCACGTTTTGATTAAAACGGAACCTCCCTATTTTCGTTATAGTTTTAGCGTTATTATCACACTGAAATGGCTACAAATTATAATTTAGTCTTCTTTGGGGTTACACAATCTACTTCCAGAAATTTGTCAGTACATATCCGCATTTTTATATGGCCCCCCATTGAACGGTACCCGCCATTTTCGTTAATTTGTACGTTTGAGCCTCATTATAACACCGAAATAGGCGAAAATTAGTATTTAGTCCTCTTTGTGGCTACAAAATGTATAACACAAAATTGTCCGTACAGGTCGAAGTTATGATACAGCCCCCCATAGAACGGTACCTCACGATTTTCGGTAGTTTAATGTTTTAGCCTCATCACACCGAAATGACAAAAATTTTGCCTTTTTAGGGCGAAGATCATTTTTTTAATGATTTTTGTTAATTTTCTCGTTTAGAGTTAAGCTTGATGATCTGAAATTATTTGCAAGTGAAAAAGGAAAGCCAAGACAGGCTGAGCCCGGCTGGGATTTGAACCCACGTCCTTGAAAAACATATCAAAAAATGTTGTCATGGCGTGTTAGCGTTCAAAGCCAAAACTCATAACTTCAAAGTCAGCGCAAAAAGCGTTTGTCGTGAAGAAAATACATTTCTGTGGCCAAGTATCCGCGTTAATGTACAAAAACACATTTGCATTTGAAAAACGATAAGTTCTAGGACAGAGAAGCCATTACATAGTCGATACGTCCGAAGATTTGCTTTACCACCAATGAAACCAGGTAACGTAATTTGGTGACTATGTGGGTTCGAGTCCTTGGCTTTCCTTTTTCACTTGCAAATAATTTCAGATCATCAAGCTTAACTCTAAACGAGAAAATTAACAAAAATCACAAACATTTTTATTTAATCTGTTGTTGGTGCTACAAAACTCTTGCCCTGAAATTTGACATAACAGGTGCACTGTGATATAGTCCCCCAAGATCGGCATCGCCCGATTTTCGCAATTTTCATGGTTTTAACATCTTTATCAGACGTAAAAGGCTGAAATTCCGTATTTAGTCCCATGTACGCACAAATTTACACTGTACAATTTTCTCCCAGAATATTGTCAGTACAGATTCAAGTTTTGATATAGCCCCATATCGAACGGTACTTCCCGATATTCTGTATTTTAATAGTGTTAGCTTCATTATCACTCCGTAATGGCTAAAAATTGATATTCAGTCTTCTTTGAGGCCAAAAAACGTTTCCTAGAAACCCCCACAGAACGGCACCGCCCGAATTTCGATATTTTCAGAGTTTAAGCCGCTTATCCTATAGAAATGGGAAAATTCCGTATATAGCTTTTGTTGGGAGTATACAACATACCCAGCAAAATGTGAAGGAAGCGGTTGCGATGTCGTGATTTCATATCATCTTCATCAAACGAAGTCGTGAAAGATCAGATCTTTGCATTAGCATTTGAACCCATGCAAAGGAAGCCGTGAAAGATCCGATCTTTTTATCAGCATTTCAATCCATTCCATCGATCCAATAAAGATTATAGTTTTATTTTTTATTTACACACCTTTATACTTTCTTTTATTTATCTAAATATGTTTTAAGATATATAAGGTTTATTATTTACAATAGGCTTCATGTTGTCGGCGATTCAAAATCAAAAGATCAAAATGACAAAAATATGACATGATTTGTCATCGAACATTTTGCTGGGTACCTGCAGAGAATTATCGGTCTAGGTCCACGTTTTGATAACGCCACCATAGAACGTTTCTCCCGACTTTCGGCACTTTGAAGGTTTAAGCTACATGCTTTTAGCGAAATGGCTGACATTTTGTGTTTAGTTTTCAATAGCGGGTTCTAAGATTGGAAGGTAAACGATACTGCCCGATGTGAAGTCTTTTTAACAATTTTTCTCTAAAGAGGCTGTAACATCCCAGCAAAATTTGAAGGAAGGGGTTTCATGCGATGACGTGATTTTATGGCATCTTTTGCATTGGTTCAAACGAAGTCGTGAAAGATCCGATCTTTTCATCAGCATTTGAACCCATTCCATCGATCCAATAGAGATGAATTTTGTGTTTTTATTTATACACATTTTTCTAAATATATAAGATTAATTACACTGTGCTACAGTGAAAATTTGCAAGGGTTCTAATGCATAAATTCGGTTTTGTGGGAGTCCACAGAAGACGAAAATACCTTTGGTTTCTTTGGGTCATTTCGGTTTTTCATTTTATAACGGTAAATGTAGTGAAAAATGAATTTTCAACTTTAAACGGACATTACTTCTTTTTTCCACAACCGATTTGCACACACTGTTTTTCATTATAAAGGGGAGAGTAATGCCTTTCGAACAAGCCATAGATTTTTAAAATTGGTTCACAAATGGCAAATTTATAGTGGTTTAAGTGTGACAAAAACGCATTAAAAAACAGTAAAATGCTTTTCCTTGTGCTCTAGGCTGCGTAAATGATACCTAACAGTACAATTATTTACAGTTAGCAAGTAGGAAATTTAGTTGGCTTTCCAAAATGGGAAAAACCAACGAAATCGGTTGAAAAGTGAATGCGTTATGGCATTTTTTGTAACCCAAAGAAACCAAAAGTATTTTCGTCTTCTATGGACTCCCACAAAACCGAATTTGTGCATCAGAAATCCTGCAAAAAAAATTTGTCCACTTTTGTATCACAGTGTTATTTACAATAGGCTTGATGTTGTCGGAGACTCGAAATCACAACGATCGTGCAAAGGGTTGGTGAAAATGACATGCCAAAGCATTGGTGGAAGTGACATGCCAAAGCATTGGTGAAAATGGCATGTCAAAGCATTGGTGCTTTGGATCCAAACATTAATAGCATCTTTTGGGGTCTACGCTCATATACTCATATAATTTAAATTCATCAATGAAGATGCTAAAAAGATGACATGCCAGATCACTTGCACCCATGGTTGAATGATATCTTTGGCATCGAACATTTTGCTGGGATGGTATTTCGGATTCTCAATAAGTAGACAACATCAATGTCTCATTGGTATTAAACCTTGTTTAAAAGAAACTGATATACTTCAGTTAGCATATTCCACTTTTCCCAGAAATAAGACTTGGCGCGAAGGAAGAACTTAGTACATCCATAAACGATAGGAAACTTATTTTTATGTTTTTCAGACAATTTGGAGTCGATTGAGCAATGTCCGTCCGTCTGTCTGTCTGGCTGGCCGGAGCGCACGAAAACTCTCGTACGGATAAAAATTTGGCTTTCGTAATATTTTGTCCAACTTAGTTTAAGTTGGGAGATGGGTTATATCGGTTCACTCCTTTCCGTACCTCCCCACAAAAGTTCCAAAATGTTCGGAAAATTTGTACGTACGATAACTCTTGAAGGAAGTAACCGGTTCCAATATGGACTAAATCGGTCCACTCCTACGGATACCTCCCACACAAAGTTTCTTCTAAGCGCTTGTAAAATATATCTTTGGTCTGTTTGTCCTTGTCTTCAGTGGGAGCATGAGCGCAAATAAAGCTGATGTTGAAGAATTTAGCTTTTAATCGAATTGCAGCGAGTCTTTCATTCACTGGGGTGAAGCTGGAGACCAGATGTTTTAACCTCCGACCAACTACAAATCCGCAACTAAACTCATTCTTTGTGTCATGACAGCTATAATACAGTGCGTCACCTTTAGATGTTGTCGTGATGCCTTTCCCAATCCATCGTATTTCCTGTATGTCAGTAATGTCGGCCTTGTACTTTTCAATTACATCTGCCAATGCGTAAACTGCGTTCTTTTAAAAGAGTGTGAACATTCCAGGTGCAGATTCGCAGATCATGGTCCTTAAAACGTTTGCGGGATTCGTTAACTTTAGAGGGGTTTATTTTTCTTTTCTTTCATTTTTGTTTGTTGTTTTGCTTTTTTTTCTAGGGGAGGGTTACTAACCCGACGCCCAAACCCAAGTTTTTAACGTTCTTATGGGTGAACGCGCGGCACATGTTAGCTCACTACCTTTAACGGGTGTTAAAGGCAGTTCCCCAGGTGACACCAGGGCTTCGGAGTCGGAGTTGGAGTCGGAGTCTGGAGTCGGAGTCTAGCAAATTTTGCTGGAGTCGGAGTCGGAGACGGAGTCGTGAAAAAAAGCTCGACTCCGACTCCGGGCAACAATCTGTTCTACATTTATCAAAATTTGTCAAATCAATTTAATATATTTGAATGATCATAGCTTAAAAAAACTCTTAATCTCTATTTTGACTACAAAATGCATATCGGACGATTTTTGAAGGCTACTGGCCTTCTCTTGTTTTTTTATTAGAAGTCATTTATGTCTGCTGTAAAAGAAGCTCTTGGACTTCTTTGAAAGACCTTGTAGTACTTTAAGGGAAATCATACGAAAGACCTACCACGGTACCCCTTAACCAAATTTAAATGGAAGGAGCTTACACCTGAGAAGTTTTTGCAGATTCTGAAACTGCAATAGCCGGAAGACTTTTTAAATAAATCGCGGTCAAAGTTCACACTTATAGGGGGTTTTTAAATTTTCACGATTTTGCTTGAAAACCGCAAGTCCTATGGAAATGGATGTAAAGAAAATGTTGTAGCAGTGAAAATTTTCTACAAGATTGACCTTCATGATATTTTCGTAGGTTTTACCGTTTTTGAGATATAGAAGTTCAAATTGGGACAATGCACTGACTGTATCGCCTCTGTATAAAACTATACCATGACTACAATTTACCAACTTAAACTTATATATCTCAAAAATGGTACAACCTAGGAAAATATTGCAAAAGTCAGTCTTGTAGAGAATTTCCACAGCTATATGATTTTCTCCAGTCCCATTTCGATAAGACCTCAAGTAACCTTAACCACGAAAGTGTATATTAAGGGGAAATAGGCTATTTTGGTCTTCTATCACGATGAGGTGTTAAAATATCGTTAATTTTCCATAACTCAAAAAATTACAAAGGGTGTTACCGGACAGTAATTATGGTATATTGATATTTCGAGTCTCATTGGGTACATAATTGTAAATATACTCGTATGTTGGTTCTACATGTTCTGAAGTGTGAAGTATACTGAAGTGCTTGTTACATGGTATTCCGTATTGTCAACGAAAAAAAAAGAACAATATGTTTTGGTATCCTACCAATGTAATGTATCTTGAAAGTTCAAACTGAAATGACTGTAATTTAAGTTGTGAATTTTATTTTATCTATTTTCGGAGTCGACTCCGGAGTTGGAGTCGGAGTCGAGAAAAAAATTGGACTGGAGTCGGAGTCGGAGTCTGACCAAAAATGGCTCGACTCCGAAGCCCTGGGTGACACCACGGGGAGGTCAGTGTCCACTTGAGATGAAAGAGGGACCAAGATAAATCCTGGGCTTTGCCATGTCAAAGCCGGTCAGGACCATTCCTTCGTATCTTCCATCCCCTACGTCACCCTTTTTTAAGCTACACGAAAGATTTTTGGTACATGGACTGAGAATAAAAATCCCATTCTCAAATCTGTTCGAGATATTATTATGATTTAGAAAAAATCTTAAAAAATTGCTACTCATTAATTGAGAAATATATATAAATATGTAAAATAAGAAATAATTAAAAAAATTGATAGTTTGCAACATGTTTTAATAAAATTCAAGTTGTTTATGCATCTTAAATATATTTAAAAAAAAATATGTACGTAATCTAAACGTCGATTCAAATGAAACCAAAACTTTACAAATCTGTTTAGTGGTTCGCATATTATAGCAAAAACAAACAAATATATTGATCAAATTTAAAAAAACGTTTGGAAGAAAAAAATATTTTTTCAAATTTATTTTGTGGGTTATTTGAAGAAAATGTAGGAAAACTAGGTCGGAGTTATTCACGAATACATGCTAACATCTTGAGGAAGATAGGGAAGATATTCATATAAATTTTGGATACCTTTCAATGGGTAATAATTTTGAAGGAAAACTGTATCGGGTAATATACATTTTGAAATGCGTGTAAATCGCGAAATCCAAGATTACTTTGGCGGCCGCGATGTAGCATCGTCTGCAGTTTAATTTGCACAAAGTGCAGAATGGGGAAAAACTCATGTGGAGACAAATTCAAAGTTTTATTCTTTGTGAATATATCGGCTTCTGGTAGGGGTATTCCAACCGCAAAGCCTGTCAATGGAAGAAGAAAATATTACCATTTGCAGTTTAAGGCTTGTTTTCGAATCACTGTAATCTTTGTTGTAACAACTTGTATTCGCTGCTCCATGACGACGGTGCAAGTTTTTTTCAGGGGCAAGTCCATACTTCCTGAGAAAATAGTCCGACAGCTGTAAAAATCACTATGGCACTATGCGTGCTATAACTCTCGAACGGATCAACCGTTTCCGTCTAAATTTTGGACTTCATAATATTTAGTCCAAACTAAGTTTTAGTTTTAAGATTGGTACTGTCGGTGCGCCCCTTCCGGTACCTCCCCCACCCGCAAATATTAAAAAATTTCTATGAAATAGTACGCGTTATATCTGCTGAATGGAGCAACCGTCCAAACCCTTGATCTATTAATATTTTGTCCAAATGTAGATTTACGTCAGAATTCGGTCTTCTCCTTAGGGTACCTCTCCCACAAAAGTTCAACATTTTTGTTTAAGCGCAGTCTAGGATCTGTTCGAAGAACATTTGGAAAATTATACCGATGCTATTCTTTGTGGTCCTATTTAAGCGATTTTATGTTTTTCGTGGGCAAGTGCATGCTTCCTGACATCGTGGCCCAAAACCTATAAGTTATACGGTGACCAACTGAAATGACTGGTGGGCACAAAAGCTATCAAAAGAAATGAATCCCAAAAAAGATCAACTTCCAAAATGGACTATGTCGGTCGATTGCTTCAAGTACATCCTACGCAACACATTTGAGCTTCAAACCAAATATATTCTTTTTGTCGGTAAATTTCCAAAAGGGCTACAAAATCCGTAATCATTAGATTCGATATTGTCAATAGATGGACGTTTCAATTCACACAGGCTGAGGGTATATCTCTGTCGACAAAGCAAAGTACTGTTAGACATTTTATCATGGAAAAGTTTACGCCTCCACAACGTTTACAAATCGTTCAACTTTATTACGAAAATTCGAGTTATGTGGGGAGTGTGTTTAGAGCCTAATTTTGTTCAGTAATGAGTAGACAGCGGACTCCTATGCAAATGCATATATGTTTAGGATGGTCGTAGAGAAAATCTGATTAGACAGAAACTCGTTTTATTACAAAATAAAACGAATTAGGCCCAGACATTTTTGCATATTTTGCATATTCTGCATATCGTACATATTTTGACATATGTGTACATATCTGCATAAAATGAGCATATGCAAAACCATATGCAAAAATATATTCAAGGATTTGTGGTCTAAATATCCCACCAAAATGGCTGAAATTTGGTATTAAGTTTTCGTTAGGGGTATGCAACTTTACAACTGAAATCTGTCCGCATAGGTCCACGTCTTCATATAGCCCCCATAGAATGGGACCTCCTGATTTTCGGTATTTTGAAGGTTGTGGCCTCAATATCCCACCGAAATAACTAAAAGTTGGTATTTAGTTTTCGTTGGGGGTATACAACTTCCCACTAGAAATTTCTCGATATAGGTCCACGTCTTAATATAGCCCCCATAGAATGGTTCCTCCCGATTTTCGGTATTTTGAAGGTTGTTGCGTCAATATCCCACCGAAATGACTGAAATTTGGTATTAGATCTTCGTTGGGGGCATAAAACTTCCCACCTGAAATTTATGGGTATAGGTCCACGTCTTAATATAGCCCCCATAGAATGGTACCTCACGATTTTCGGTATTTTGAAGGTTGTGGCCTCAATATCAGACCGAAATGACTAAAATTTGGTATTAAGTCTTCGTTGGGGGTATAAAATTTTCCACTTGAAATTTATCGGTACATGTCCACGTCTTCATATAGCCCCCATAGAATGGTACCTCCCGATTTTCGGTATTTTGAAGGTTGTGGCCTCAATATCCCACCGAGATGGCTGAAATTTGGCATTAAGTCTTCGGTGGGGGTATAAAATGTTCCACCTGAAATTTATCGGTATAGGTCCACGTCTTCATATAGCCCCCATAGAACGGTACCTCCCGATTTTCGGTATTTTGAAGGTTGTGGCCTCAATATCCCACCGAAATAACTGAAATTTGGTATTAAGTCTTCCTTGGGGTATAAAATTTTCCACCTGAAATTTATAGGTATAGGTCCACGTCTTCATATAGCCCCCATAGAACGGTACCTCCCGATTTTCGCTATTGTGAAGGTTGTGGTCTCAATATCCCTCCGAAATGGCTGAAATTTGGTATTAAGTCTTCTTTGGGGGAAAACAACTTTCCACCTAAAATTTGTCGGTTTATGTTCTGGCCTTTATATAGCCTTCATAGATCGATACCTCCCGAAAATCGGTATTTTGAAGGTTGTGTCTGTGGTTATACATTTCTCTATTTTATTGACTTTTCTGAAGAGAATTTTAAACAGAAAAATTGTACACACAAACATTTTTGTACCTATTATTGAAATATTTGTTGCATAAGAAAATATGTAAAATGCATAAATTTTGTATATGTCATATCGACACCTCCAAATAATAGTATGCTAAGTCTAAAAAGTGAGTTTTGCAGGAGAAGCTCTCAAAGTGTGGAAATTTTGTTGAACTTCAGTACTATGCTAAGTCAATATTTGTTTATAACTTCTGTTCGGATTGACCGATCATTACCAAAATTTGACAGAATTTAAGTTAAAGGACGTTCGACACCTCCAAATAATAGTTTGATAATTCTGAACAGTGAGTTTTGCAGGACAAGCTGTAAAAGTTTGGAAATTTCTGTGACCTTCAGTACTATGCTAAGTAAATATTTGTTTATAACTTCTGTTCGGATTGTCCGATTATTACAAAAATTTGACAGAATTTAAGTTAAAGGACGCTAAATATATAAATGTAAAAAACTTGAAAACATGCTAAGTCGACTTAGCATACTATTGTTTGGAGGCGTCGATATGTTTCGATTGCAATGTAATCAGAAGCCAAAAATATGCCCAATCTCAAAATTTGACATGAATCGGACCAAAAGTAGGCGTTGCATAAAATTCCGCTGTCTAGTAATGAGGCACATTTCTGGTTTTATAGATATGTAAAGAAGCAAAATTGCCACAAGAGCAACATAAAGAGATTCAAGAGCTGCCACATGATCCAGAAAAAATAACGGTTTGTGGTGGAATCGTCGGACCCTATTTCTTCAAAACTTAAAGAGATTATGCCGGTTAGGACTTCATCCTTAATGGCTCCGTTATTGCGGCGTGATAACCGACTATTTGATGTCTGAAATTGAAGCTCGTAATCTCGGCGACATTTGGTTTCAACAAAACCAAAACATCAAACATCAAACACATAGCATCAATCAATGGATTTATTGAAAAACAGTTCGGTGAGCACGTTTTGGACCAGTCCATTGGCCACCAAGATTGTCTAATATCACTCCGTTAGACATTTTCCTAGACATTCCTGTCTTGGGAGAAAACATTAGACGTGCCATTCGTCAGTTACCAGTCGAAAAGCTTGAACGAATCATTGAAAATTGGACTCAACGGATGGACCGTCTGAGACGTAGCCTCGGCCAATATTTGTTAGACATAATCTGCAAAAAATAAATGTCAACGAATGTTCTTTCAAATGATAATAAATATTCCCCATTCAATTTGATTTTTCTGTTTTTTTTTTTTTTTTTTTTTTTTTTAAGAAAGTAGGAACCTCTAAATGTATCACCCTTTATAACACCGATGATGCATGACTAAAAATAAAACAAAATTTGTTTATCTTATCGTATCACTTGGGTCATTTATTAATTCAAATCCACATTCTCTGATTTACTTCTTCAACAAAACTGGAGCAGCAGCGAAGGTGGTGGCTACTGGAGCAGCATAGGCGGCGGGAGCAACAGCATAAGTGGCAGGGAAGGCAGCAGAGTGGGCAATGGTGTGGGCATTGTAGCTGGAGGCATAGGGAGCAACATAGGAAGCACTACCGACAACAGCGTTGTAAGCCAATGGAGCGGAGTAAGCCAAGGGAGTAGAGTAAGCCAAGGGACTAGAGTAAGCCACAGGGGCGGTATAAGCCAAAGGAGCAACTACACCGGGTTTAGCGGCAGCAACAGCCAAGAGAGCGAAGAAGCAAACAGCGATCTACAAAATTTGGAATAAATTGCAAAGATTAGTATTATTTCTAATTAAATTTTTGAATGAATAAAAAAACTTACGAATTTGAACATGTTGTATAAAGTTTGGTTGTTTGTTTGGTGTGATTGACAATATAAAATTGATACCTAAACACGAAAAACGAACACTTTTTATATAAAACCCCATCGCTTATTTTGGTTAAAATTAATTATTAGCTAGTATGCTTGGCGCATACGTAAAAGGTTAAATACATATAGTCAGTTAAAGTAAATTAAGTCAATCCAATATTCACATGCATACATACATATGTACATAAGTGTATTTTGTATTTTGTTGACCACAAATTTGAAAATGGTTGAGGTAGGTAGTCATCAAACAGAACATTGATATAACGGAAATGATATAAGAGCAAACAAAGTTTCGCCGTTGTAAGTAGTACTTGGCATAAATGCCAAAAGTCGTTACTAACAACATAATAATTTTACAGGAGATGCAAAACAACTTTATAAAATGAAAAACTGTTTTTGGAATATTAATCTTATGAAGGCGAGTATATTGGATATTATCAATCGTATACGAATGGAAGTAAGTAATGAAACCAAAACCGCGGAAACGCTTGGTTTCGGGATCCGTCATTACAACAAAATCTGCAATGTTATCTCATTTTCTAAAATGCCTTTTCTTGAATAGGGTCGTTATTTTTAACGTAGAAGCTTGAAATTTTGCAAGAGCATGTATTATAGTCTTATGTATTAGATTTAGGGTTTTGGGCAGGGAAATCCCTCATCGGGAATTCCCGGGAATTCTTGGTTTTTTGGTTACGGGATTTCCCCGGGAAACAAAATCACATTTCCCGGGAAATCGGGAATTATCTTTTTACATTTATCACAACTATGTCCGTTACTTTTATACCATAGAATCAGAATTCGATTAGGTTTTACAGAATCAATAAATAATAAGAGATTTGGAAATAATTTTAACCCACTTAAAGCCACTGGCCGTTTAAACGCCACCAAAAATGGTTGCAAAAATTAACGTAAAACTCGGGTATTTTCGGATATTTTTGTGAGTTTTTGCATTTGATTATAGTATTGTCTGTTATCTGTCATTCCATGCTTAAAAGGTTTCATTTTGTCCATGTATTTCCACGCAATCGGCCTGAAACGCAAGCAACTCAAAAAAATCTACTTTTTTGTAATTTTCGACTTTTGATGAAATTTTTAAATATGCGATAAAAATTTAATCAAAAATGTTACATTCATATAACTTCAGGGATTTGTTAGGGATGTAGTAAAAATATTTTCTCAATCAAAAACCAAGGGATTGCCATGTAAGAATACACCTATATTACCCTTCAAAGTTTTCGGTACTTTTAAAAGAAGGCCCGATTGCAGGAAAACTATTGGTTTTAGAGAAAAAAATTATTTTATTAAGAAATGCTTAGAAGGTCCCAAAAATATAATTTTCACAAAAAAATTTATGTTTTCTCGCAAAAAAATTTCTCGGCGCTAAGTGGGTTAATCTACAAAAGTGTTTTCAGGGAAAAAGTTATAAAATCCGTTCCAAAAACATGGACTATAACGACGAATTTGTATTCTGTTCCATTTAAGTGCCAAAGAATATTTTCTTTTTTAAAGTCTCATTTTTATACCCTCAGCCATTGGGCTAAAGACGGTCCGGCTGGCAGGCCGGTGCGCACGATAACTCTCAAACAAAGATGCCGATCAGGTCAAAAATTTGGCATTCGAATTTTCTTTTTTTTCAAACTTAGTTTAAGTTCGAAGATGGACCATATCGGTGGTCCCCTTCCGGTACCTTCCATACAAAAGTTCAACAATTATCGCTAAAATGGTGCGCACTACAACTCTCGAAGGGAATAACCGAATCGGCATAGAACGGGTTCCACACAAAATTCGGAAAAAGTGAAGTTTAATAGGAGCTCTTTTCGGATCGATTTGAAACTTCTTCAGCAGTTTGTCTTTACGGCCCCCTTTACAACGGTACAAATTTTGTAGGGGGCAAGTCCATACTTCCTGAGATAATGCCTTAAAAGCTCCAAGAAACCTTGACGGCAACAACTAAAATAGAAAATTGGCAAGATAACTCCTGCAGGATGTTTCTGATTGGTCCAAACTTTATCGGTCCAGTCCTTCGGGTACCTCCAACACAAAATTTAGAAAAAGTGCAGCGTAACAGATCGTCTCGATTTTTTTTAAATTCGTTCCAAAAAGTTCTTCTTGAAGGCCATGTTACGACGGCGCACAGTGGTTCAGAATCGTTTTTTCCTGGTCAAACTTTTGAACGGATAGAGATATTTTCACAATTCTTTTTTTGTTAGACAGATAACACAATCTGCTTTCCGGTGAATTATAAGCGGTCAAATTCGGTCTGTTAGTTGCAGAGGAATACAAGGTCAAAGTTATACTTTTGAATTTTTTTTACTATTTTTCATCAAAATATCAGTGTTTTTTGTGTTTTGTATGTCTTCTTATGTATTAAAGATGGCCAAACAAAAAAAATTTTCGAAAAAAAAATTTTAAAACTTTTTTCACAAATTTTTCACAAAAAAAAAAAAAAAAAAAAACAAAAAATACAAAAAATTTAAATTTTTTCAAAAATTAAAATGCTTCTTGGGTTTTCATAAAACTTATATAAGTCATATAAAAACTCATATACTCCAAAAAATGTTAATTTGTGTAAAAAAGCTGTAATTCATATGGAAATGGTATGGAAAAACACACGTTTTTACCCATGTATTTTCAATAAATTTAATAAAGTGTTAAACGGACGGAACGGGACGCGAACAAAAGTATATATGGGCTGGAAGAGGAGACTCTCGGAAATATTTTTGTGAAAACAGAACATTGTTCCATGTTGTTTCACAAAAGTTCTAGTCCACTAAATTTGGAATTTCATAAAATTTAGTACCTGAGGAAAAATAAAATAGCTCATGTTGTGTAAACGCTACTCTAATTTATTAAACCGATTTTTAAAGGCCACAAACCTACCTATCTAACAAAAAACAGCGAACGCAATATATGTTATAGTTTCCGAGAAATATCTATTTCTTTCTCCAGAAGTTTTCAACAATTACGTATTTCTCAAACATGGGAAACATGTTCGTCATTCCCATTCCCGCACCTTCCAATATTTTTACCTAATTTTTTGGTTTCCTTAGTTTCAGTATGTTTACTATCGAATCCCATATAGAAATTAAATATCTGTGACAAAACAAAATTTTGATTTTTGGCCAGGAAAATCGTTTCTTGAACCATTGTGCGGCGCAATTTGTTTTGGGAGAGCAAGCCCACACTTCCTGAGGTAAAGGCCCAAAATCTCAAAAAAAAGCCTGCCGGTACCAACTACATTGGGTAGTACATAAGATAACCGTCGAAGGGGTAAATCTCCCACAGTACCTCTTTTAAATTTTAGGCAACATGTTTTGTGTGCGGCCCTAGTTAAAAAGATAAAAATTATTTCGGGGCAAATCAATACTTCATAAGAAATTGGCTCAAAAACCCAAAAAGCCCCTGGAAACATCAGAAATATTTTGTTTGCTTCTTTTTTTTAGGTCCGAGACTGAGGGTAATGAAAATGGTCAGTGTGGGAAAAATCCAGGCAACATGGTACATTTTTCCACATTTTTTCGTTTTTAATCGATAGAGCAAAAACGTGTAATCAATTTTTGAGCACGCAACTCTTTGAAGATATTGTATTTCATATTGTATATGGGAAGATAAAAAAATCACGGAAATATTGATCCACTCTCATATTTTAAAAATTCCCGCAAAAATTCGGATCCATTAGTCATTACGTAACCCATTACAAAGTAATGTAAACAAGCTTCTTTTCCCATTACAAGTAATCTGAAAAGTAATGGGATACTTCTTAAAAAAATTACAAGGCAAACCTACTTACTTTGCTCTTCACTAAGTAATGAGGACGGTGGTTCAACGCTCACTGTCGGCACGCGAGTTTTTTTAATTAAAAAATAACAGTTCGTGGTGCACATGTGCACTGCACATTTAAGTTCTTAAGCAAGCCTTAATGTTCGTGTGCGTTGTGTCTTTGGCTAGAAATCAGAGGGTTCGTGTGTTCAACTCGCACAGCGAGCGAAATAAAATAAAGTAAAATAAAAGTAAGAAGTGTGATGAAATTAAAAAAAAAACTCTACATCAACTGTTCTAAAAATAGAATTTTTTTCAACTTACTTTTCAACTTCTAGTGGCCACAGAATAACTAGTTATTCTAGTGGTCATAAAATAACTACAAACTGAGTGCGACATGCCCTTGTAAAAATAATGGGGAAGAAAGGGGGTTTGCGAGTAGTTACGGCTGCCAAAAATCCCTTACAAAACCCATGATTTTGGGAGGACTTTTTTTGCTGGGATTCAATCAAAAACAAATTTTGCCTTTTTTGATGATACGACTTCGGATATTTATGGTGAGATTTGTATAATATAAAAAGATCAGCAAGATCAAAAAATCAGCAAATATAACCATTTTCGATGGTGGCCGATGTTTGTTTTTATTGCTTGTCCATACTTATTGATACAATTACATCAATAAGTATGGACATGCCCACAAGAAATGCTACGCCTTAATAGGGGCCTCGATGTCTACCTGCTGTAAAAATTAGAAAACCATCCGAGAGCTAGCTTTAAACTGCACATTTGGGAAAAATTTTGAAAGTTCGTGTTGGAGCCCCCCCCCCCCTGGTGTGGATCAATACAGTCCACATTCGAAGCAGATATGTGTCTGCAAGAAATATGACGATGTGCAAAGTTTAAACGAAATCGGTTACACCCTTTAACAGTTAGTGTGCCTATTAGGGTTATGACTTTTTGACATTTTTTCTCAAAAATGATTTCCAGTAGTGAGAATGAATGAACTTTTGTCTATTAATGCCTAGAATAACATTCATTCCACTTTATTATAAAAACGGTTCTGCGCAAACCACTTTGAAAAAAAAAACATTTTTTTAAAAAATTCTATTAAATGAAAAAATTTTTTTCAAAAAATGATTTCCTCTTGCACGACTGTATAAATAGCTTTTATTTAACTTAAATTTAAAAAAAGGTCCCTCACAAACCACTTTTAATTTTTATAATATATGGTATAATACAATGATAAAATTAATGAGGAACAAACGGTTATGGCATTTTAGTTATGCCGCGTGCCCCTACACCATGTTTTCATTTAAATATCTGCTTAAAGTGACTTCAAAAAATTTTCAAAAGTTGTGAAAAATAAAAACTTTAAAATCTTTTTGTGCGGAAGCTATTTTTTTCGAATTACTTTATAATTAAGATTTTATGTAATTATAGGCAAAGATTCATCAAAATATCATACAGGTTGTAAAAAAGTCATAATCCTAGTGCCTACGCATCTGCGGGGCAATAAGGACTACAGAAACTAGGGTCGGATTAGGCATAACTAGATATCGACCTATTTTAGGAAAACATGTCAAATAACCAACCACGGTAATCTTAGACAACGCTAAACTCTTAAGGGCGTGCGTCTAGAGTTAAAGGCATGGACAAAGAATGCAGATATATCCCTTAGGATGAATGAAAAGATAGGCCAAACGCTCAAAACCCAATGGATGAAACACAGATGAGGACAAAAGAAAGAACTTAATATTAACCTACTAAAGCGCATCACGGTGCGACTTAACTAAATGAACGGTTTTTGCGGATTATGAAACTACAATGTTCCTAAATGAGAAAAAACAAAAAACTCGCCAGAGGGATTTTCAAATAAATTGCGGTCAAAGTTAACATTTTTAGGGATTTTTTATGTTTTCACAGTTTTACTCGGAAACCGCAAGTTCTACCGTAATGGTACTAAAGAAAACGTTGAATCAGGAAAATTCTCTACAAGATTTAATGGTATTTACGTAGGTTTTACCATTTTTGAGATATAGAAGTTCAAATTGGGACAATGCCCAAACTGTATCTTTCTTTCTTCTTTCTTTATTTGCCAACCCGTATTCGGGTGTTAGCGATCATACAATTATGTGTTACATTGTTAACAATTCAATATGCATATATATGTATATATGATTGATTATATTATAGAGAGATTTCTATTCTTTGCGGCATTCAGGAGGCTTCTTTCGTCTTGTAGGCCCGTCCATTCTTGGATGTTTTGTATCCACGATGTTTCTTTTCTGCCTCTCGGTCTTCTTCCCTCTATAGTTGTTTGTATAATGGCTTGGAGCAGCTTATATTTTTCATTACGCATTACATGTCCTAAGTAGGATGTTTTTCGGATTTTTATATTGCGTATGACTTCTCGTTCGACATTCATCCTTCGTAGCACTTCTTCATTTGAAACGCGGTCTGTCCATCGAATTTTTAGGATACGGCGATAAATCCACATTTCAAAGAATTAATTCGTTTTTCGTTTGCTAGCTTTAGTGTCCAGGTTTCGGCAGAGTATAGTAATACTGAAAATATGTAGCATCTGACAAAACGTATTTTTGTTGATAGACTAATATCATGGCTGGTCAGCGTTCTCTTATATTTAGAAAATGCGTTTCTCGCTGCTTGAATTCGACATTTGATTTCGCTGGACATATCCCATTGTTCTTTTATCTGTACTCCTAGATATTTATATGTTCTTACTCTTTCTATTTGTGTGTTATTTATTATCATTGGTACATTACTATCCACCTGTTTTCTGCTGACAATTTTGTTTTTCTTATGTTGATTTTTAATCCATATTTTCACTAGTCTTCATAAGTGCATCTACTAGTCGTTGTAATCCTGCTAAGCTGCTTGCCAGTAATGTGGTGTCATCAGCGTAGCGAATGTTATTGATGAGGTTATTGTTTATACTAATACCAATGTTCTTGGAAGCTATTGATTCTTGAAATATTTTTTCTGAATATAGATTGAACAGAAGTGGTGACAAAACTGTATCGCCACCTTATAAAACAATGTCATGAACGAGGCGCCATAACTAACTTTAAACAAAAAACGCTTACACCTAGGAAGGTTTTGTGGATTCTGAAACAGCAATGTTCATAGATGAGAAAAATCCAAAAACAAGAAAAAACTGGCCTGCGATTTTTTTCAAAATCGCGGTCTACATTCACATTTTCAGGTTTATTTTAGTTTTTCAGGATTTTGCTAGTAAACGAAAAGTTCTGTCGAAATGGGACTAAAGAAAATGTTGTAGAGGATTTTCACTGCGATAACATTTTCTTTATTTTAAAATCGCGCCAGCCCCCATTACGAAGGTACAAGTTTTTTCAAGGGTAAGTTAATACATCCCGAAAGGTGTAAAAAACCCTATGGCACCTTGTGTAGTGGCTGGAGCGCACAATAAATGTAGAACAGATCAGCCAATTCGGACCAAAATTTGGCCTTCGTTTTTCGTGGGTAAGTCCATGCTTCCTGACATAGTGATCCATGCTTCCTAACATAGTGACCAACAGTATTGAGTGGTGGGCGCGTTATCCATGGAGAGGAATGACTCCCAAAATAAAATCGACATCCTAAATGGGATATGTTGGTCCTCCGCAACGTCAAACAGAATATATTTTTGTCAGCAAGTTCAAAGCCAAAAAAGGTCACACTAAGCCGATGGTCACCGATGTTATATTCGTCTTTTTTTAGTGTGGAAGAAAATTGCAACCTAAATACTTCCATCCGATTATCACCCCTGAATCCGAATATCTCCGAACCGATTTGCAACCACACAATCTCATCCGATCGTCACTGAAATAAAACCAGCAGCAGTCGATTAACATCAACTCATTTTTGACCAGGTTATAGCGATTCCATCCGAGGCTATCCCCCTAGAGTGTGACAGTGATAAGTGTCAACACAACACACTCTACAACTTTACCGAATCCCAGAACTATTTAATACACCTATTCAATAAAACACATTGAAGCACAATTAATCGCTTTCTTACTTAAGGTTTGTGTCTAAGTTCTAGGAAAATTCTCTAGCAACTTTGCATTCCAAACCTAAAAAATAGTTAAAATCTGAATTTACCTTTATTTGAGGGTTATACCAAAACGTGGGTTGATATAGCCCAACTTCGAACTTGCTCCGCATGTCGAAATTTTAGTTTCGTATGGACGTATTGGTCGTTGATGTACTGATTTCCACTACTAACTACGCCAAGATAGTGAGTGTACTGGTTTTCAACCCGCTGGCATGCAGGACTTGGTTTGCTGTTAAAGAAACATCGTTGATCTTTTACAATGCAATAGGCGGGCTGCGGTAAGCTATGAGGCGCCAGTATGGTATGCAGTTATTAGCGCTACGCAGTGGAAGAATATTCAAACTTGACAGGATGCAACATGGTGTCTCCTCTTGACGCTTGGTTGTTATCGCTATGAGCATCCCTGTCACAACCTAGTGGACAGGCTTTCCCCATCCCACGCCATTAGAGATCTTCATGGTATCGAAAGAAAGGTACAAATGAGAAGCTCCACATAAATCAATGATCCTTTTATGCAGGCTGAATGGCTGATGCCGTTGCAGTTGCAAATAGTACAATGATACAGTATGAATGCTGTTCACGGAGACCACACTTTGTTCTTTCAGGAGAGGAACGCCAGTTGTCAAAGCAAACGCTCCTCAATTCGTATTTATAGCACGATACCCCACTGATGCGCCAAATGGGTGCCACCGTGGTGCAATGGTATGCACACCCCGCCTTGCACGCAGAAGGTCGTGGGTTCGATTTACCAACCAGGCAACATCAAATCATTTTCAACGGTGGCAAAATAACCCTCAGTAATGTTGGCGACATTTCCTGAGTTAATCAGCCATGTAAAATTTCTCTAAAAGTGGTGTCTTAAGACACGCCGTTCGGACTCGGCGAGAAACAGTAGGTCCCATATCATTGAGCTAATCGGGGTGAACTCATTGATATGAGAGAAGTCTCCCTTTTCCCGCCTGGGATGTTTGTGGAACAATTATACAAATTATACAATAACCATTCATTTTGGTTATTGTATAATTTTTTATAATCTGCACTTTATGGTGTTGCAAATGATTTTTTGTTACGTTTCGTTTAAATCGGAAAACGATTATATTCAAAAATATGTCATCTGAAAAACCATTCAGATTTCGTCACGCTTATTCAAAGTCGACCATTATCGACTTCGTGATAGATTTTAGGGCTTTACGTTATTCAACATGTGTCCTATGAAAAATCGTTAGTAGGAAAATCTATCATGAAAACTCGAATTTCCACTTCGATTTTTAGACCTTTCAACAAAAAGACCATGAAACAAAATTCAAATTACCTTATCCCTATGGTGGTATGGCCTGTCGTTCAAATGATGATGGTGGTACTTTCCATTTCATACGATCTCTTGTGAATTAAAGAAGCCCCTCACCTATAATATTCCTAAAGATATAATTGTATTTTGTGGTTTACCCTATTGAATGGGAGGGTATATCTCTTTATGCCATAAATGTGAAGGAGTGATGAAAATTTACAACGATTTGTACTTGGAAACCTTGTAATTTGATTTGTTATTTTCAATTCGGACTCCATTAAAATGCTACATTCTAAATTCTTGTAAATTTAAATGGTCAAGATTTTTTTATTCGCTATCTTAAAACTATGAATCACGTACGTGATATATACCAATAATGTTGTTGACCATTACCTACCTCAAAAAGTCCAAACTTTTTGTCAACAAAATAAATTTAAATTTATATGTAGTCATTTATGTGGATATGTGCGTATGTGTATTGGGTGGAGTTAACGCCCTGTAAGAGATAATTTGTATTAAACCTTTATGTACACGTCGTGCATACTAACTAATAATTCATTTCAAACGACATAAACATTGCTTTGTATAAAAGCAGCACATTCTGTATGATTTGGTATCAATTTTAAATTGTCAATCACACCAAACAAAACCCCCCAAACTTTAAACAAAATGTTCAAATTCGTAAGTTTGTTTTTTTCTTTTGTGCATTTACTTTGACTTGTACTAATCTTTGCATCTTTCCAACATTTTAGATCGCTGTTTGCTTCTTCGCTCTCTTGGCTGTTGCTGCCGCTAAACCCGGTGTAGTTGCTCCTTTGGCTTATACGGCCCCAGTCGCTTACTCTACTCCCTTGGCTTACTCTGCTCCTTTGGCTTACAACGCTGTCGTCGGTAGTGCTGCCTATGTTGCTCCATATGCCTCCAGCTACAATGCCCACACCATTGCCCACTCTGCTGCCTTCCCTGCCACTTATGCTGTTGCTCCCGCCGCCTATGCTGCTCCAGTAGCCACCACCTTCGCTGCTGCTCCAGTTTTGTTGAAGAAGTAAATCAGAGAATGTGAATTTGAATAAATGAATGACCAAAGTGAAACAATAAAATAAAATATGTTGTTTTTTATTGAAACTTAGCTTGTAGTGAATACTTTAGAATCGGCTAATTTGTAATCCGTTAAATCCTCCGTACTTGGAACAAAAAACTTTGCATTGCATTTTAACTACGATAAATAGAGAACGCTGATAATTCGTAAAAAAATGGCGGTATACTGGATTACTATTTACATTTAGAAGTCAATTGGAACAATATTGCCTTATATATGAGCGTTGGAAGGGAAAAGTTTACTGTGTATGTTGTATGTAGCATAGAAACTAAAAACATGTTTTTCTCGAAATTACATTTTAAAATCGGTGTTAAGTCTAGCTCGAACCGATTTTCTTTTTTTAGAGGGCTTATCTAGTCCTTCATCGATAGTGCCCGTTTTATGAACAAAAACGACAGTTTTTAAAAAAAATCTAATTTTGAGTTTTTTGTATATATAATGGTTTTATATATAATTGTTTTAGTCGCCAAGTATGTTTGAGTCGTTTGGGGTCGATTTGGCCATGTCCGTCCATCTGTCTGTCTGTGTGGAGCGCACGATAGCTCTCGAGCGGATCAACGGATTTGATTCAAAATTTTGCATTCGTAACATTTTTTCCAAACTTATGCTAATTTTACATTTACGAAATCCACCCGATTTCAACTGTCAATTCCATAGCTCAAACGTCAAATGAAATCTCATCAGGATTTCATTTGGCGTTTAACCTATGGATTTGACAGTTGAAATCGAGTGGATTTCGTAAATGTAAACCAAGCATTAGTTAGGTCGGATATGGGCAATAAGGTTATGACTTTTTTGATATTTGTTCTCAAAAATGATTTCCTGTAGTGAGAATGAATGAAAACGCTTGCCGTTTAATTTTGCCACCATTTTTAAATTAAATTCTTGAGAGATTCCATTATGAGAAAGAATATATTTATTGAGGCGAAGCGACAAATTATTTTCTAGTTTTAAGTGCATTTCTAAATAAAAAACTGAAACTTAATTTTTTTAAATTATTTTTAATTTTTAACTTTTTAGTAAATACATTTTTTGACCACTGAGAACAAAATTATAGTCCATTTTAGGCCGAAAATTTAGATAAAAACTTTAAAATGTCTGCAATCGTGTAGTACCGTTATATAAAGGCTATACCAAAACCTGGGCTTATGTCCATAATTTTTGGTGGGGAAGTTTCTGTACCATGGGAAATCCAATCCAATTCTGGATAAAAATGAAGACAAAATCCTTAAAACACTCGAAATACCAAAACCTGGATCCTGTCAACAATTTTTGGTGGAGAAGTTTCTGTACCATTGGGGTCTTCAAATGCCAAGTTACAGCTAATTCGGCCTAAAAATGAAGATAAAATCCTTAAAACACTTGAAATCGGGCCGTACAATGTTCAAAATTTTTAGTGGGGAAGTTTCAGTACCACTGGAAACCCCAAATGCAAATTACAGCCTATTCGGGTTAAAAATAAGATAAAATCCTTAAAACACTTGAAATCAGGTGGTACCGCTATAAAGGGGATATACCAAAACCTGGACTTATGTTCACAATTTTGGTGGGAAAATGTCTGTATCATTGGAAATCCCTAATTACAGTTAATTCAGGCAAAAATGAAGATAAAATCCTCAAAATACCTGAAATTGGGTGGTATCGCTATATGGGGGCTGTGGAAAAAAATGGGCCCATGTGCATGTATTGTCATCCAAATCTGAAAAGTGTGCAAAGTTTCAGTTCGATTGGTCAACTGCAACTGTGTGGATAATTAGTTACCAGATTTGAAAAGCAAGTTAATAAAACACCGTAAAAACACTGTAACTGTGGTAAGAATTACAGGTGAAATGTTTCGAATTACAAATGAAATAATTAAATTATAATTGTAATTCCTCAAAATACAAGAGAAACTGGTATAGTCTATCACTCTATCTATACTCTACTGAAACTGAAATTCCCCAAATTACAAGAGTCTGTGTAGTCCACCATCGATGGATTAAGATATATTATAACCCTGTGTCAATTAAAACGTTCATTTATTGACAATATGACACTGACGTAATCCCTAATAACAATGTATTATGGGGTTTTCAAAATTTATGGCCTCTTTTCCGACAAAAATATATTCGGATTAAAGCTCAAAAGAGTTGCGGAGGAAGTACCAGAAGGAATGCATCGGCTAATTTGTAATACAAAAAAATTAACCGATTCTAAAACATTCACTACAAGCTAATTTTCAATAAAAACAACATATTTTATCTTATTGTTTCATTTTTGTCAATCATTTATTCAAATTCACATTCTCTGATTTACTTCTTCAACAAAACTGGAGCAGCAGCGAAGGTGGTGGCTACTGGAGCAGCATAGGCGGCGGGAGCAACAGCATAAGTGGCAGGGAAGGCAGCAGAGTGGGCAATGGTGTGGGCATTGTAGCTGGAGGCATAGGGAGCAACATAGGAAGCACTACCGACAACAGCGTTGTAAGCCAAAGGAGCAGAGTAAGCCAAGGGAGTAGAGTAAGCCACTGGGGCGGTATAAGCCAAAGGAGCAACTACACCGGGTTTAGCGGCAGCAACAGCCAAGAGAGCGAAGAAGCAAACAGCGATCTAAAATGTTGGAAAGATGCAAAAATTATTACAAGTCTAAGTTAATTCACAAAAGATGAACAAACTTACGAATTTGAACATTTTGTTTAAAGTTTGGGGGGTTTTGTTTGGTGTGATTGACAATATAAAATTGATACCAAATCATACAGAATGTGCTGCATTTATACAAACAACGCAACGTTTATGTTATTTGAAATGAATTATTAGTTAGTATGTACGATGTGTACGTAAGGGTTTAATGCAAATTACTTCTTACTGGGCATTAAATCCACCCAATACACACACGTATATGTGTATATGTACATAAATTACTACATATAAAATTATATTTTCTTGACAAAAAGTCTGAATTCTTGCGGTAGGTAATGGTCAAACACATTATTAGTATATATCACGTACGTGATTCATAGTTTTAAGATAGCGAATAAAAAAATCTTGACCATTTAAATTTACAAGAATTTAGAATGTAGCATTTTAACGGAGTCAGAATTGAAAATAACAAATCAAATTACAAGATAAATTTTCATCACTCCTTCATATTTATGGCATAAAGGGGGTATACCCTCCCATTCAACAGGGTAAAACCACAAAATACCATTATATCTTTAGGAATATTATAGGTTAGGGGTTCTTTAATTCACAAGAGATCGTATGAAATGGAAAGTACCATCATCATCATTTGACCGACAGACAATACCACCATAGGATATGGTAATTTGACTTTTGTTTCATGGATTGTTTTGTTTTATTTTCAAGGTAATTGTGTACAAATAACTTCTACTGCGGATATTATGAAAGTACAGAAGCAATCGACAAAAACCATATTTGGGTTTTGTGTTGTTAGATAGAGTTTACATTTTATGGTCTCATCTAAACATGGCTAAATATTGACTACAGTTATTGGCTTAAAATGCATAATATATCTAAAACTTTCATTATTTTATATATTTCGCACCATCCTTCAAAAACGGTTACATTTTCGTTAACTTTTATTTGGAAAAATTATCCGCTGGAATGTAATTCATAAGTCTTCAGAACATTCCATTCCTGTAAAACTCCTATATCACGCTGTTAAACTCTATCACTCTGTTTCAAAGACAATTTGATAAAAACATCAATAACGCATTAAAATCCCAATACGAAAATAAGTATTTCAGAGTTTCAAATCGTTCTGAAGAATTGCAATTTTGCAAAAGGTTACTTGGTTCAACTCCCAATAATTTAGTTGCTACTGACCATAAAGGCCGAGGGTATAAACAATCAAACTTTCAAAAAAATAAATGTCAACAAATGGCTATTTACTTTATTGCATTTATTTACGGTTGGAAATGCAAGCGATTATAACCTATTTTTATTAACATATAAATGTTATAGGCATCATAGGATCAGATTTCTTGGTTGTTGTAGTTAATTAACCAACCATAAGTCGTCGTTTGTACTTGGCTCATGCATCATGCATAGCAAATACTTTATTCGGTTTTCATCTATTTCAACGCCATGTTATGGTATAAAAGTCACGGAATGTTTATGAAACAATATCAATTTTATATTGTCAATCAAAACAAACACAACTCCAAATCTTAACAAAATGTTCAAATTCGTAAGTTAATTGGAAATACCTTACAAGTTTTAATACTACTAATTACTAAATTCTGTTACATTTTCTAGATCGCTGTGTGCTTCTTCGCTGTCTTGGCTGTTGCCGCCGCTCAACCCGGTGTAGTTGCTCCTTTGGCTTATACCGCTCCAGTGGCTTACTCTACTCCTTTGGCTTACTCCACTCCTTTGGCTTACAACGCTGTTGCCGGCAGTGCTGCCTATGTTGCTCCCTATGCCTCCAGCTACAATGCCCACACCATTGCCCACTCTGCTGCCTTCCCTGCCACTTATGCCGTTGCTCCCGCCGCCTATGCTACTCCCGTTGCCACCACCTTCGCTGCTGCTCCAGTTTTGTTGAAAAAGTAAATCAGAGAATATGGATTTGAATAAATGATGAATGACGAAAGTGAAACAATAAGATAAAAGTTGTTGTTTTATTGGATATTATTTTACGTTAATGTTCCTTGCCATACACAATTTTGGTTCTAAAACATAGCCTGGTTCGGCATGTGCGGCATAGAAATAATGACTTTTGACAAAACCCGTTTCTGGGTACTTGGGTGTCATTCTTTTTACTAAGTCTTATAGTTGACTCTTGCTTATAGGTGGACCGATAAGCTGCCAGGAGATAATTTGATTTTCGACACTAAAATGTTTCGACCTATGTACGGACCAAACACTGTCTACGCGAACAGCATTCTCTGTCTTTAAGTGTAACCCAAATCTGTGGAAGTTGATGAAGCTTTTGGGCTCCTTATGTCGATTGTTGCAAATAAATGTTGAAAAAATGGGATCGTGGTGCCGCCCGATTTTTGGTATTTTGAGGATTTAAGCGAAATTTTCCATGCACTTATGAACAAGATTTGCGGCTAATTGCCGCCAAAATTTGATTATTCGAAATCTAGGAAATCCAATTTAATTTGTAAATTTGACTGGACATTAGAGAACTTTTTTTAGTTACGCCCCATTTAACAAAAGTACGAGTATATTTTAGTGTAATATACTTTTGTTAACACAAGAAAAATAATAATTTTTGAAAATTATTGCTATATAACTATGTAACTCCAGGTCCCAAACCATTTTTTCATTTAGTTTGCACCCTCCACTATTAACTAAAAATAAACTTTGCTTAGTTTTAAAAAGAATTTATTTAACAATTAAGTCAGATATTTTGCAATTTCAATTTTCTTAAAATCTGATGCAGCAAAGTTTCTTGCATTGGCTAGTGTACAGCTGAGAGAATATTTACAACAACAACAAAGTAAAAACAAAATATTAGTCACCAGAGTACCTGTAATGAATACAATGGGAAAACATTTCTCGGTTTTATAGTTTGATTTTTTGACTTTCGCACCGCTAGACCAGTGGTTTCGACCAGTGTGCAGCGGCTTTTTGCCGATCAAAACATGAATTGATGGGTCATCCGCCCTACAGCCCTGCGGTTACACCCAATGACTTCATTTTATTCCTGCACATCAGGAAAAAAAGTGATTTGAAGGTGCTTCGGATATAGGTTTAAGCGCTTGCAAAAGTGTATAAGTCATGCTGGAAAATACTTTAGAATATAATAAAACTATTTTTATACCCTCAGTCTTTAGCCTAACGAGGGTATATGGCGAATAACAAAATTCCTTTACAATTCCATTTGAAAATAATTAAAAATTTTTTTTGCGAGCACATCTGCGATTTTTGGTATAGAGGTAAAGGAAAAAATCCGGTTTCAAATCTGCTCGCGTTCACGAAATTGGCCAATGCGCGCAAAAGTTATAGCGGTTTTTATTCTCATATAAAGAAAAAATATTTAAAAATATATTTTTTGTTGTTATGAGAAAATGTAAGCATAAATCGTTAACAGCATTCCATATCTATTCGTAGATGTTTAAATAGTTATTAAATATATTATTATTTTCGCGGAAAATCAACAAATAATAAAAAATTTTGAAGTACATCCAAATTATCCTGTCCCAGAATCCGTACAAACACTCAAAAAATAAATTAAAGATTATATGCGGAATCTAGACAATGCGTAGAAAAATATACCAAAAAGTGATACCAAATTTATAGAGATTGGGTACATAAATTGCATTTTATAGCAACAACAAAAGAGAAAAACTTATTGTTGGAAAATATTGTTGCAAATATTTTTTTGGTTTGATTCTAAAAATTAGAAAAAAATATTTGGGAGTTCTCCAACTATTTTGCTAAAATCCCATAGAATAATGAATGTATACTGTTAAAACTTCATCAAAAAATATGGTTTACCATCGCGAGAGTTTAACTGATTACTGTGATAACTTATAAGGGTAGGAAATTAAGAGTAATATTGAAATTACAATCATTCAATTAATATTAAAATTAAAAGACCCGTTATTCGCGAATTAGTTAAAGTCGGTTGATGCGCATCCGTTTTGGGATACAGCGAATCAATCTCTTTCAAAATTTATGCATATTTCGATGTTTCACTCAGGGTCCGTTGTGTGCCGCCAGTTGCATCATACACTGCAAAAAACCTTAAAGTTGGTAAAAGTCGCGCAATGTGCATACGATTTTGATGCGCATCCGGTTTCATCAACGCCTATCAAAAATACGTCAAAATATACCAATTTTAATTAGATTCTTCAAGAACCGCGGATGTGCCTCCACATTCAATTTTTTGTGAAAGACCCATATTACTCGCGTATCTCTTTTCTTTTATGACACGCGTTTTCGCAAATATTATAATCGCCAGTAAAGGATTCCATTTATGTAAAAAATTTTAAAGAAAATCGGGGTTTAGTACGCGGATTTGTCAAAATATATTTTTGCTGATTTTAAAATTTTAAAGGTGTCCATATCCGCGGTTTTAGTAGATGGATTCGATCGCGGAAGGCTTCATTAGAACCGTCGCGTAAAAACTAAATTCACGCGGGTTTCAAAGGAAATGGAATGACAGTTGTAAATTTTAAACGCAAAAAATAGGTTTTGTAAGAAAATTCACGCATCAAATTTTGGCCTTTCGACTCCAATTACTAGGATGCTGTAAGGAGCACACTCATAAGATATGCATCCAGCGACGTAAAATCACGGGTTCTATAATCGTGTTAAGAGTTTGGAATATTATCTTCTTGCGCGTCCGGATTATTAAAAAAATTCAAAAAACCCCGAAATTCCGGCTTCAAAATGTCAGCATCAATTTTAGGTGGATGCAGTGGATATATCGAAAAATCATACACTACAATCTTGTTGCCCATGGAGTATTCTGTGATTCTTTCTTTGGGGATAGGTCTATAAAATGTAAGGTTAAGCCAGAAATCGTATGGGAACATAAAAAAACTTGTTGGCTTCAACCCATTTTTACTCATTTTTCTCCATTGATGCCAACACAGCTTCCACGAAAATTAATTTTAATGGTCGACATTATGGGATCCCTCCTAAAACACTTCATTTTAAAGAATTGTAGTCATACTTTATAGAATATGTTAAAAGTTCGCGAATTCTGATAAGGTGAAACTCGGATTCATCGATTGCAAAACATTTTTGTTATTTACCATATACACTTTCATACGGCCAAAATGTGCCTCATTGAAATAATGGTTTTATACCTAAGTATGTTTGGACGAAATCCGTATCAGGCAATTTGCAGTCGATTAAGTCATGTCCGTCTATCTGTCTGCCCGACTATTGGTCTGTCCGGCTGGTTGGAGCGTACGAAAACTCGCGAAAGAATCAGCCGATTCGGTCCAAAATTTGGCCTTTGTTATATTTTGTCCAAACATAATTTATGTTCTAAGATGGGTCTATCGGTCGGCTTCTCCGAGTACCTCCCCCGCAAAAGTGCAAAACTTTTCTCTAAAATGGCAGTAACTCGAAGATCTGGTTTAATAAACAATATCAATTTCAAATATGGACTATCAGGCACGTCAAAGAAATCAATTCCGATCGAAAGGTTAATTGATTCCGTATTTAGCTTCTTCATAAACCGAAAAATGAAAATCTTTCTCAGAATGAAGCCACTTTTGGTTTCTCAAGTGGAATTGTATTTTTTGAAAACATGTCACTGCAAAATCACCTAAAAATAATACAAATATTATTTTATTAACAAAATCGCATTTAATTTCACACTTTTTTATCAATTTATTTTAAAAAAATCGCACATTTTCCTTATTTCTCAATCAAAGAAAATAATTATAACAATGCCATTAAAAAAATTGGGAAATATTTTCATGTTTTTTCCAGCAAAATTGATAATGCTATTTATACCCTACACCACAATGTGGAAAAGGGTATTATAAGTTTGTTTTGGTAAAAATGCATGTAACACCGCGAAATATTCGTCGGAGACCCCCTATGTTGTATACCAATCTTCATATCTCGACGAGATAAAGCGATTTTGAAATGTGTGTCCGTCTGTCCTTCCGTCCGTCCGTCTGTCCATTATAAATTGTAAACACGCTCCAGGTCGCAATTATGGACCGATCGTCACGAAATTTTGTATGGAGGTCGGGTTTTGTTCAGAATAGATCCCTATTCTTATTGGTGATGATCGTGATCGCGGGTGAAATGGACCAAACATAATATTTATCCAATTTTCTAGCGGCGCTGTAGTTCTCAATAATAGTCCGATCAATGCGTAATTTTAAATAAGGTAAGAGTATATCACAAAGGAGAAGCTTGCAATTTGAGATGGAGATCGGATAATATTTAGAGGGTTAAATGGACCAAAACTTTTGTGTGAACATTTTTAATATACAGCTTATATCGAATTGATAAATGAAATTCTTCTTTGAGCTTGAGGTCATACGTTTTTTATTATTTTTATCTTTTCATAATTCCAATATTTCGCAATTTTTAAAATTGCATCTTCAGGGAAGATCTACAAAAAATAAAAACAATAACCATATTTGTTTCTTAGTGGCTAGTATCACATCAAATTGTAAAGATAAACACAAAGCACACACATTATGAGCTCGCTTACAATTTACGTAAAAATATTTAAGTCAAATTTTACTTAGAACTAATGTAGTTTCACTACCATTGTCGAATGTAAATATTGCACTAAATGTTTCTACGATTGCACGATCTCTTTTGTGTCAAATGGCCATAGCAATAGGCTGCATTGTCAGTATCACTTTTGTAGTTTATCTTCTTATTCGCTGGTAAGTCGTTGATATGTAACATTTCCAATGTTAATCTCCTGTTATAATTACTCTCTGTTTGAAGTATGCGGACAGCTTATATCTTAATTCCTGGAAGTGACATTCCGGACAAGTGAGATATACTTGAAAATGGAACGCTTGACCTTTCAATTGATGCCAATTATGTTGGTGTGCATGATCAGATAACAGAGTTACATCCTAATATATTCCGTTATTTGTTTGTAGTGTAATAATAAACTCGCTAGAAGTCGCAATTATACATCAATAGTCACGAAATTTTGTACCGGGTAAGATTATAGGTCGAAAAAGATGCCTACAATTTTGAATGATGATCTGATATTCTTTAGCGGGTGAAATGGCCCATTACTTTTGTATGAAAAATATAAACATTTTATTTTTGGTCGATATCTTAATTCCTTGAGGACATATATTTCGCAAAGTAGCCTACATATGGGAAAAAACTACTGACCTTTCCTCTGATGTAAATTGCAATAAATATTGTCTCTCCAAAAGTTTATGTAACACCACGAAATATTCGCCCTAGACCCCTTATTTGTTATGCTGAAATTCATATCTCGACGAGATAAAGCAATTTAGCGATGTGTGTCAGTCCATTAAAGATTGTAAACAAGCTTAAGGCCGCAATTATGGACCGATTGTAACGAATTTTTTAAGGAGGTTGGGTTCGGGCTAGAATAGAAATGATTAGTTTTTGGTGATGATTGTGAAATGTTCAGGGATTGAAATGGACCAAATACAAAATTTTAACCAATTTTGTAGCGGCAAAATTTTAAACAAAGTTTGAGTTTATGATGAAAAAGAAGCGTACAAACCAACGTGAAGATCAGATAATACTTAGCGGGTTAAATGGATTGAAACTTTTGTGTGAACTTGGTATAAATTTCAATTACGTACACGCAAAAAAAAAACGGCCTCTCTAACATATGTCCCAAACATATTTTGCAGCAAACATATATTTGTTTGCAACAGTCCCAAACATAATATATATTTGGGTCTGCAAACAAATATATGTTTGGGTGGAAACAAATATATGTTTGGGTGCAAACATATATATGTTTGGGTGCAAAGATATTTATGTTTGGGTGCAAAGATAAATATGTTTGGGTGCAAACAAATATATGTTTGGGTGGAAACAAATATATGTTTGGGTGCAAACATATATATGTTTGGGTGCAAACATATATATGTTTGGGTGCAAAGATGTTTATGTTTGGGTGCAAAGATATATATGTTTGGGTGCAAACAAAGATATGTTTGGGTGGAAACAATTTTATGTTTGGGTGCAAACATTTTATATGTTTGGGTGCACAAAAATACAAACCCAAAAGGAACAAAAAAAAAACAAACACATGCACCAGTGGGCGCTTACTGAGAGCAAGGGAGCGTAAAATTCAATGTAAAACACTTTAAAATGTGTGCTCACTTGCTCTCAGTAAGAACTCACTGGCTATCTCTATAGTATACACACAAATGTTGTGGTTTTTTATTGAAAGACAAAAGAACAACAAACACATAGGTACATACAAAATTCCAAAGAAATACATAACACACTTTAATAAAAGAAAAACTTATTGAAATAATTTGTAAATAGTCACACTTTTAAAAAGGAAAAATATATAGAAACGTAGTTGAACGCTTCTCCTTAGTTGTGAAATAAAACAAATTGTCCTCATAGTTGAAATCATCAGCGGAGAATCGGCATCTAGAATCAAATGATTATGTAATGTAATAAATAAATATGGATATGCCATATTTCAAATATACATAAGTATGTATGTAATTACCAATATTAAATGCGATTTCTTCCTTGTCCAATAAAATAATTCCATTCAACTTTTCGATTCAATTATAAAATGTATTGGGCATTTAATTTACTAAAAAGCACAATTTCTTTAAGAAAACACAAAACACTGATTTATTCACTCACTTTACCGTCTTGACTCTACAAAGGCAACTAAAACACTGAAGAAAAAAAAAAAAACAAAATAATTCATACCATTTCTTCTTATCCTCTTCGCCTGCTGTTAACAACAACAAAACAAGAAACACACGAGTTTGACGCATACACGCCATCAAAGCACCAAAGCCCCCTTCTTCGCTTCTACGTCTTCTATTATACAATACACACAACTCTTTATTATAAAACAGCATTCCGAAGCCGCGAGAGCACTGTTATTACTCTCATTGACAAACATCCTCTCTCCACCCATGAAAAAAATGGTCTAACATAAAAAATATGTTTTACCTAAACATATCAAATTGAAATATGTTACATAATTTTGCAAACATATATTTGTTTGCAACCGGTCCCAAACATAAATTTGTTTGAATCCAAACATATTTCTAACATAAATTTTTCTGCGTGTAGCGGTTAAACAACGGAAGTAGTAGTACTACATAAGTGGGTTTCATTACATTTTAGTTTGTGTGAACTAAATTTTCCTTTCCTGCTACAAAAATGTCTTTGTCATGCTAGATTTTTGGTTTTGGTCATAAGTATTATTCATTACAACTCTGATATTTGATAATTAAAATTTCACAATCATTGAAAAGAAGTTCCGTGGAGAGCGATTGTCCAGGGATAGTGGTATAGGATATCCCATGGTCGGCTGCGTCCGACTATAGACTTTTCTTACTTCTTTTATGATATATAATGTAAATAGACATTTCATTTGACCCATAGTGAAACTTGACGGAGAATTTTTTTGTCTTTGACGCCATCTCTCTAATGTTATGTTTTATGGAACAATTTTGAATAAACTCAGGTGAAGTCCGACTTTAACGTTAAAACGTGTTTTTTAGAGATTTCTGGGGATTAGATAAGTTTTACAGATTTGGTGTATTCTGAGACCTATAGTAAAATTTTATGACGAACAATTTTATAGAATAATTGTATTTAATATGATCACACGTTAAAGGAGTTTTTGAAAGATTTTCAAAAAAAGGACCAAAAAACCCCTTTGTTTAACCGCATGAGGGTTAACAGTTTTGAAAAAAAAATATGGCCCACGTCCTCATCTGCAAAGTTGCCAAAGACATTATGTACCTATAATGCAAGTATTTCTTAATATCTCAACTCGAATATTTCGAAAAAACTAGAAATGGGCGGAACTTGCTCGCCTACTTTGTTTACTTTCCGATGTAAACTTTAAAAACGCCGATACACGTGTCTCATATTTTTAGATCTACTTTCCTAATCTAAAATGTTTTTCCCATCATTTTGAAAAAAATTGAGTTTTGTATTAGTAAAACGTTCTAACTAGGGATTATGATTGCGCGGTTTATTTGGTCATATTAAAAAATAAATAAATCAATATTTTGCACATATAAATGTTTATAAAAATCTTTTGGCGGATCAATATTTTTGGTCATTATAACCTTTTTTTTTGTTTTAGTCGCGTTCATTGGTTTGGAATGAATAAAATAGGTAAAATAAGAATAGGGGATAGGAACAACAAAGTTAGTTCAATATAGCCGGCGTTAATCCTCCCAAATTGCAAGAAATTCTATTCGCGGGGTGAAAATTTTCGTCCGTTATAATCGTGGTCATTTTATGAAGTTGAATGTTTGTACAAATATTAAAAAAATCGTTGGAGACACAAAACTTTATTCGTTATAAACGTAGTTTCTTATAACCGATGTTCGCTATATCCGAATTCGACTGTGTACATTTTTGTTTTAGCTCAAATTTTCATATAAAGCATTAAAAAATATATAAAAAGCCCATAAGTGTACCGCTATTAATTTTTGCCTCAAAAACATGCCAAATTACCATGTGTAGTGCTTGATGCGCTTTATAATTTTCGAAAGGACGAACCAATTTGCTCATCGTAAAATTTATACGAGACATAGATCTGGTTTAAATGTGGGCTATATATGTATGTCAACTCCAACAAAATGTCAATATTTTTATTTCAGTGCACAGTTTAGGATCTGTTCGAAGATCCTTTGGAAAAATATACCTAAGCTACTCCTCGAGGTGTTGTTTACAGAGATATTATGTTTTTCGTTGGCAAGTCCATGCTTCCTAACATTGTGGTCCGAAATCTCTAAGTTATACGATGACCAACTGAAAAGACTGGAGGGCGTGCTATGTATCGGTAAAAAACGACATCCAAGAAAATCAACTTTGCCGATGCATTCTTTCAGGTACCTCCTCCGCCACACTTTCGAGCTTTAATCCAAATATATTTTTGCCAGCAAAAAGAACTACAAAATCCGAAACTCCCCTAATACATAATTATTATTAAATATATTTACTCCGGCTGAGTATATATCGCTGCCGGTAAAGCTGACTGATAGAAACTTGAGTTAGAAACTTGTCTGGTAACCCTCATGGAACCATTATTACTATTTTGCTGAATATATTTAACAATTATATGAAAAGAAACTTTTCTGTCGCACGTTCCTATACAAGTGGGACCCCTCTGCTATGATTCAGAAAATATCTTTGCCGTTTTCACTCACATTTAATGTACCTTATACTATTTGGAAACAAACAACAACAATTTATCTTTTAGTCCATCACTTTGTATGTCATTTTATTCAAATCCATATTCTCTGATTTACTTTTTCAACAAAACTGGAGCAGCAGCGAAGGTGGTGGCTACGGGAGCAGCATAGGCGGCGGGAGCGACAGCATAAGTGGCAGGGAAGGCAGCAGAGTGGGCAATGGTGTGGGCATTGTAGCTGGAGGCATAGGGAGCAACATAGGCAGCACTACCGACTACAGCGTTGTAAGCCAATGGAGCGGAGTAAGCCAAAGGAGCAGAGTAAGCCAAGGGAGTAGAGTAAGCCAAAGGAGCAACTACACCGGGTTTAGCGGCAGCAACAGCCAAGAGGGCGAAGAAGCAAACAGCGATCTGCAAAACATTACAATAAAAAAGAAATATTAGTATTCACTCTATTCGATTTAAAACCGCATAAACAAACTTACGAATTTGAACATTTTGATTTAAGTTTGTTGGTTAGTTTGATGTGATTGTCAATTAAAAATTGATACCGAATCATTTAAAATATTTCGCTTTTATACACAAATCGAAAATTCTCAAACATTCATTAATATGTTAAGCGCATTTACCGATGGTTAAAACTAATTCCCCACTTACTAGAATATGGCACTCAAGTAGGTTGCGTTAAGTAATTATTAATGCTGAATTAAATATGTATGTTGACCAAGATATGTTATATTTTGCCTTGAAGTTTAGGTATTCTTAATCTGATTCCATATGTTAGTCATTCTCAAGTAAAACTTCAAAGGCATAATAAAGCCTTATTGTCGTTATTTTAAACAGCCAATCACGTACGCGATATTCAATGTATGTTTGTAAATCGGAATTGTCCATAACCTAAGGCAACAAAAGCAACTATTAAAATGTACTTGAATACTTGTTATAGTTACTAACAGTATTATGCCGTACAATTTATAAGTGAATACATTTTTAACCTTTGTTGCTGAAATGTTTTAATTTGAGAATTTTTGCATGTATGTATAAAAACCATAGATTTTAAAGAGTTAGTATCAATTTTATATTGTCAATCACCCCAAACAAACCACCAAACTTTAAACAAAATGTTCAAATTCGTAAGTTTGTATACTTTTTATGAAATCAATTAGAATAGGAAGAACTAATCTTTGCATTTTATTCCTTTCTAGATCGCTGTTTGCTTCTTCGCTCTCTTGGCTGTTGCTGCCGCTAAACCTGGTGTAGTTGCTCCTTTGGCTTACTCTACTCCATTGGCTTACTCTGCTCCCTTGGCTTACTCCACACCTTTGGCTTACCACGCTCCATTGGCTTACAACGCTGTTGTCGGTAGTGCTTCCTATGTTGCTCCCTATGCCTCCAGCTACAATGCCCACACCATTGCTCACTCTGCTGCCTTCCCTGCCACTTATGCTGTTGCTCCCGCCGCCTATGCTGCTCCAGTAGCCACCACCTTCGCTGCTGCTCCAGTTTTGTTGAAAAAGTAAATCAGAGAATATGGATTTGAATAAACTGATAAACAAAGTGATAGACTGAAAGATAAATATTATTGTTTTTTTTTTTTTAATAGTAGGTGTTACTTTAATTGGGGGTAAAACTCCGACTCCAGTCCTTTTTTCACGACTCCGACTCCAGTCCTTTTTTCACGACTCCGAATCGAAGGCCGGAGTCGACTCCGAAAATAAATTCCACCACTCAAATTACAGTCATGTTAGTGTAAAACTTCAAGATACGTTACACCGGGAGGTATACCAAAACATGGACCTATATTGCTCGTTTTTTTCGCTGTGGGAATCCGGAATATAAAGCACCCACTTCGGTATGAACATGTAGCAAACCCCTTCAAAATAACAAAAATCGGACGGTATCGTTACAAGGTTTCTCTACCGAAAAAAGGACCTACGAGCATATTTACAATTTTCCGAATTTGACTTATGTACCCCATGAGACCCAAAATATCAAATTACCGTAACTACTCCGATAACACTCTTTGTAATTTTTTGAGTCACGGAAAATTAACAATATTCTAACACCGCAGCATGATACAAGACCAAAAACGAACACACGTGCCCATTACATGCACTTTCGCGGTTATGGGCAAAGGAAGACTTGAGACCTTGAGTCAAAGGAATAATTTTGTCCAAATCGTCAAGAATTTTTATTTAATCTTTGAGGCAAAGTTGTAGCTATTCATCTGCAGGGTCAAAATCGCTGAGGTCAATTTCCTTTTGCAATTTTTTATGGGGCTTTGATCAGTAGAAACGGTTCTCAGAAGGTTAAAATTGCAAAATAACATTAACAAATACTATTTTTTATCCTTCAAGAAAACCATTACATACAAAAATGTTTCTAAGCTACTTTTTATCTGAACTTTCTAGGAAAATAGTAAAACAACATGTGATACCCTACGCCACTTCCCCTGGGCACTAGTTTTCCGCGGAATTTATTTATATGATTGCGAATTCTCCCTTGTTTCTTAACAACATTTTTAAAGTAATCTCGTGCACACAATTTGAGGTGAGGATTTTTTGAAAGTAAAGACTCAAAAAACAAAAACCCTAGTTGGGTTTTGTTGTGTCAGATCCAGCTTGGACTTTATGACCCCATCTTAACATGGTTAAATATTGACTTTTTAAAGCGATTCTGGGCTATATCTCTGAAACCTATGTGCATTTTCATCTGACCTCTGAAGCAAATTTGTAGATAAGAGCAAGAATAACATATTTGGAGAAAAAATTAACTCGAAAAACAAAATTTATTGACTCACATTTTATAAAATATCGAAAATTTCCATAATTTGTATACATTTCGAACCATATCTCCAAAACCGTTAATTTTTTCTTAATGTTTTCTTTTGGAAAAATATTCGCTGGAAGAAATACACAACTCTTCGGAACATGCCATTATTATAAAGTGCCTCTATCACGTTGTTCTCAGTATATTTTTCAATGACCATTTAAAAATTGACATATTGTGGTGAAATCCGAAATGCGAGAAAAAACTGTTGGTGTGAACCGTGTGTGAAATACGTATTGTAAAAGATATGATTCAAAATACCGCTGAAACAGCATGAAGTAAGTATTTTAGAGTTTCAGAATGTTCTGAGGATTTGCTGGGAACTTTATTTGGAATAGTTTTGCTAAAGGTTACTTGGTTCAACTCCCAATAGTTTAGCTGATACTGACCAACATTTCAGCAATTATGTAAAATTTTCTATATTTTATCGATTTTGATGACCTAAATGGACTTTTTCTTATGTGGTCTGTTCAAAAGATAAGTTATGCTAGCTTAGGGCTACAATATTGCCAAAGACAGCAAGGCTGAATTCCTAATCGTTTCTGAGATAAAGGCCTGATAAATGCAAAAAACTGTAGTTTGAGCCCGGTTTAGATGAGGCCATAAAATCCGAACTGGATCTGACGGGACAAACCCCTACTAGGGTTTTTGTAGTCTCAATATGTACTTATAAAAAATTCATACTAGAAGTTGTTTGCATTTTCAGTGTTGCATAGTGTATATGTATACACCTGTTGGATCAGTATGCCAGGAACCATGGACTTGTCCACGGAAAACATAATATGGCTGTAAACAGGGCCACAAAGAACATCATCGATATAAATTTCCAAAGGATCTCCGAACAGACCCTAAACTGCACTTGGACACAAATGTTGAACTTTTGTGGAGGAGATATCCTAAGGAGAGGACCGATATTTGCCATTTTAGAAGTTAAATTAAGTTTGGACAAAATATGACCAAGCCAAATTTTGGACAAAATCGGTTTATCAGTTCGAAAGTTATTGTGCTCTCCAGCTACTACATATGGTTTCATAGGGGTTTTTTACAACTTTCGGGCTGTTTTCCCAAGAAGTATGAAAAAACGTTTACCGTCGTAATTGAGACAGCGATTGCAAGTTGCTTCAACAGAAATCAAAGTTAGTCAAGAGCAGGTCTTAAAGTGAACTTATCCGAAATTTTGTGTGGGAGATACCCGAAGCAATGGACAAATATAGTCCATATTCGAACCTGATCTATATCTGGTAGATAGATTAGGATGCGTAAAGTATGGACCAAATCGGAAATTCCCTTCAAGAGTTATCGTGCGCACAATTTTTCCGAATATCTTTGAACTTTTGTGGGGAGGTATCTGAAGGAGTGAACCGATATGGCTTATCTTCGAACTTAAACCAAGTTTGGACAAAATATTTTAAGGCCAAATTTTGGATCCAATCGGTAGATCCGTTCGAGAGTTATCTTTCGCTCCAACCGCTACACACGGTGTCATAGGGGTTTTTGAACCTTTCAGGCTATTTTCTCAGGAAGTATGGTTTTGCCCCTGATGAAACTTGTACCGCCATATGTGGGGCCTTGAATACAAGTTGTTACAACAAAAATCAAAACGATTCGAGAGCAGGTCCTTAACTGAACTTTTCCCAAATTTTGTGTGGGAGGTACCCGAATGAGTTGACCGATTGAGTCCATATTGGAACCTCATCTAAATTTAGTAGAAATTTCACGATGTGCAAAGTTTGGACCAAATCGGTTACTCCCTTCAAGAGTTATAGTGCGCACAAATTTTCCGAATTAAACTTAGTTTGGACAAATTTTGGACCAATCGAATATTACAAATTAGGAGTGTCTTTTTACTTATTAAATGTTGCTGAAATATTTTTTCAGCAACTTTTCCTTTATACAACTGTCAAAATCTGCAACATTAGTAATAATTATTACTAATTATCACATAAAAAGACACATCTATTATCGAGTACACGGACAATAGTGGAATTCTGTAACTAATTTTTAGAGTTACCGACAAAAAATGGTAAAATTAAAATGCAAAATTATGAATGAAAAGAACCAATAAAAGTTGACAACACTGTTAATATCGGTAGGACTTAACGTACCGAACAAATTGGTTAATTACCGAAATTATAAGCATTATGATTTTACCGATATTTGTCAAAAAATTTTCAAAATTTATGAAAAATGTTTGTTCTGTTTTAGTTGAAGATTCAATCAAATGATTGTCTAAGTCTGGAGTATTCCCCCATTGGCTTAACTTCATCACTTTCCTCTTTGCAGAGAAAAATGTTTACAAAACGCACTGACAGCTTGCAAAATTTACTGATCGCTACCAATATCATGATTTCATCCCGGCGAAGGGAATTATCAATTGGCTTTTCAGTTTTTGAAATGATGATTTTCGCCGGGATGAAATCATGATATTGGTAGCGATCAGTAAATTTTGCAAGCTGTCAGTGCGTTTTGTAAACATTTTTCTCTGCAAAGAGGAAAGTGATGAAGTTAAGCCAATGGGGGAATACTCCAGACTTAGACAATCATTTGATTGAATCTTCAACTAAAACAGAACAAACAAAAAACAGCGAAGGCATGCGCAAAACGGAATTTTGTAAATAAAATTCCAAAAACATACTCACAGGTAACTGTGCTGATGTTATTTCAACTTAACAGAAATCGATGATTTCTTAGTTAAATCGTGCTGTCAGCTTGCAAATATTTTGTTCTGGTGTTTTTTGGGAAAGCCGAAAAGTGAGCATTATTCTCATTAATATGAGAATACTCGATGCTTAAAGAGTTCAGGTTTTCACTAAAAAATCATCATTTCAAAAACTGAAAAGCCAATTGATAATTCCCTTCGCCGTGATGAAATCATGATATTGGTAGCGATCAGTAAATTTTGCAAGCTGTCAGTGCGTTTTGTAAACATTTTTCTCTGCAAAGAGGAAATTAAGATTTTATGTAATCCACATACGATTACTCATCACTCATCACGCTATGATACCAGGATATGAGGTTGAAAAAAAAGTCACAACCGTAATAGTCAGTCTGATTTTTATGAACATGCGAGATAGGCCGTTTTGGCGCTGAGCGCCTCATATGATCTTTCTAGAAACGGTTTTTTAAGATAAAAACTCGATTATTCATAGCCATATTTCCCTGTCCAGGGCCTGCAATCTTGTTCTATGAAAATTTGTAATAAAAATTACTTTCTTTAATTTTTTTATCATTTGAAATTTTTTACATTATAAAAATTTTCATTTCACATTTTCATATGCTCTGTTCCAGAACCTGCAAGAAGCTACTATTTTTTACTACGATAAAATTTTTCCCCTCTATGTTATCGAAAAAATTTAGTAAAAATTAGTAGATTCTTGCAGTACAGGAATAGACAAATAGAAGCAGAATTGAGCTCCAGATCCGTAAATACCAAACCTTTCAAATTTCCTTTAATTTCCGGTATAGTTTTAGGGCAGGACGAATATAGTTTTGATTTTTTAACAGCGAATAATTAGAATTTTTTTCTCGTACTTAAGTCGATGTATTTGTCTGTTATGGTCTAAAGCCACATTTCATTTGGAAAAAACCGCCACATACTTTCTCATTTTTGTAAAAAGAAACAACGAAATTTATCTTTCAGTCTATCACTTTGTTTATCAGTTTATTCAAATCCATATTTTCTGAATTACTTTTTCAACAAAACTGGAGCAGCAGCGAAGGTGGTGGCTACGGGAGCAGCATAGGCGGCGGGAGCAACAGCATAAGTGGCAGGGAAGGCAGCAGAGTGGGCAATGGTGTGGGCATTGTAGCTGGAAGCATAGGGAGCAACATAGGAAGCACTACCGACAACAGCGTTGTAAGCCAATGGAGCGTGGTAAGCCAAAGGAGTGGAGTATGCCAAAGGGGTAGAGTAAGCCACTGGAGCGGTATAAGCCAAAGGAGCAACAACACCGGGTTTAGCGGCGGCAACAGCCAAGAGAGCGAAGAAGCAAACAGCGATCTGCAATAAATTGAAAAATATCCAATATTATTATAAACTCTAATTGAATTCTTGAATAATTAAAAAACTTACGAATTTGAACATTTTGTTTAAAGTTTGGAGGTTTGTTTTGTGTAATTGACAATATAAAATTGATACTGTATCATTGAAAATCTTTTGCTTTTATACACAAATTGAAGATTGTCAAATTTAAACCTTTATTACTATGTAAAACGCATTCGCCGATAGTTAAACACCATTTCCCTACTTACCCACTAGAATAAAGTACACGTTTATTAACCTTGTCAATAACTATTAGTTTGCGCTAGGTAATGATTAATCCGGAATTAAATATGTTGATAAAGATAGATTAATCAAACCCCATGTTACTTATTCTTATGATAAACTTCAAAGCCAAACAAGCCAATACAAGTTTATTGGTGTTACTTAAAACACCCAATCACGTACGTTAGTCAATATTATTTGTATTTTTGTAAATCGAAACTGTCCCTAACCAAACGCAGTAAAGAGACAACAAATAAAAAAATTTACTTGTATTTTGCTGTAGTGTACTAGCGCACATATTAATGAAATGTTTTAATTTGTCAATTTCGGATTTATGTATAAAAGCATACGATTTTTAAGGATTTAGTATCAATTTTATATTGTCAATCACACCAAACAAACCTGCAATTCCAAACAAAATGTTCAAATTTGTAAGTTTGCATATTATTTATGAAATCAATTAGAATAGGAAGAACTAATCTTTGCATTTTATTCCTTTCTAGATCGCTGTTTGCTTCTTCGCTCTCTTGGCTGTTGCCGCCGCTAAACCCGGTGTAGTTGCTCCCTTGGCTTATACCGCTCCCGTGGCTTACTCCACTCCTTTGTCTTACCACGCTCCATTGGCTTACAACGCTGTTGTCGGTAGTGCTTCATATGTTGCTCCCTATGCTTCCAGCTACAATGCCCACACCATTGCCCACTCTGCTGCCTTCCCTGCCACTTATGCTGTTGCCCCCGCCGCCTATGCTGCTCCCGTAGCCACCACCTTCGCTGCTGCTCCAGTTTTGTTGAAAAAGTAAATCAGAGAATATGAATTTGAATAAAAGGATTAAAATGTTAATGACTGAAAGATAAACATCGTTGTTTCATTTTAAATATTATAAATCACTGTACATATATGGCGGGGCTAATATAATTTGAATTGAATAGAAACATGTAAGAACGGCATTAAATTCGGCCGCTAAGAACTTTTTATATTGTATTGAGTTAAAATGGAAAACATAGTTTCCTGTCATTTATGAAGGGGAATATGCTAACTAAAGAATATCAGTTTCTGGTAAGCAAGGCTTAATTCCAATGGGACAACGACGTTTTCTACCATTTAGAATCCGAAAGGCAATGATATTTATCTCCCGGTTACTTCATATACTGTAATAAGAACTTATATTATAGGGTTTTCTAACATATTGGAAACCAAAATACCAGTAGAAAAATCTTTGAAAAACTTCATAAAACTTCGAAATAACAGCAACGTCGTCGGAAGAAAGCGTTATATGTGGAACTACATATGGTGATATTCAAAAAAGATTTGCAATCGTTGAAGATGAGGTTTCTTCTTCTTTTCCGTTTAACTCCTTGAGGAGCATAGGGCCTCAGGTTTACCGTTTAATAAATCTCTAACTGTACATTTATTTTATACAATATGAATATATTTCTGTTGATTGAAGTGTTTTAGCCACGATCTCATAATATGGACCATAACAAAATACAAAAAAATGGTTAAAATGTTTGTGTTTTTTCTTGACTTCTGTCTAAACCACACCACATTCAGACTTGTGTTCAAAGAAAGAATTAAAGAATACCCCTTGGGTAATGTATGGTTTTTCGATATAAACACTTCATCACACAAAAACTGATGCTGACATTTTGAAGTTTTGATTTCGGGGTTTTTTTTTAATGTTTTGTTATAATTAGAGGGCGCAGCCAGATAATGACATAAACAATTTATATGATTGTAGAACTCGTGATTCCACGTCGTTGTATGTACATATATATCATGAGTGTGCCCTGTACAGCTTTCTAGTAATAGGAGTCCAAAGTCGAAAATTTGGTGCGCACATTTTCTTAAAAAACCAATGTTTTGGCTTTAAAAATTGCTACTGTGACACAGGTACCTTTGAAACCCGCGTGATTTTAGTTTTTTTACACGCCGGATCTAATGAGTCCTTCCGTGTTCGAATCCATCCACTAAAACTGCGGATATAGATACCTTGAAAATATTAAGATCTGCAAAAAATATTTTGGCAATTTCGCGCATTGAACCGCGAGTTTCTTTGAGAATTTATACATAAATAAAATCCTTTATACGCGATTATAATATTTGCAAAAAGGTTTGTCATAAATTATATAGATTTGGGAGTAATATTCGCATTTAACCCAAAATAAAATGTGGTGACACATCCGCGGATCTTGACGAATCTGTTTAGAATTTGTTATATTGACGTTTTTTTAATAGGCGGTCATTGAAATCGGATGCGCCTTACAAGCATATGGACATTACGATATTTTTACCCACTTGAAAGTTTTTTGAATGGTAAGATGCAACTGACGGCACACTTTGGCGGCTAAATGAAACGTGGATAAATTCATATATATTGAGGGAGATACACTCGCTGTATCCGAAAAGTGTATGCGCCTCAACTGATTTTAAAGAATTCGCGAATTACACGCCTTTTAACTTTTTTCTTTTTTTCTTTGGGTGTAATTTCAATATTACTCCCTATTTCTTAATTATATTGCTTATCACACTAAGCAAATATATTTTCACGATGACAAACTTTTTTCCTTGAAGAAGTTTAAGCAAAATATTTCAGGTTTTGTATGGAAATTTAGCGAAATAGTAGAATAACTCCTAAAAATGTTTCTCCAATTTTTCGTAATAAACCAAAAAATATATTTGTGAAATAATATTCCAACAATAACCTGGGCTTAGCAATGTCTAGATTATGTACGTACTTTTAATTTATTTTTTAGGGATTTTTATGGACTCTAAGTTATAATAAATAAAATTTACTCCAAGATTCCTTCATTATTTTTTGACTTTCCGCTAAAAAATAAATTTAGCAAATATTTAGGCGTCTACGGATAGATATTAAATGGTGTTACCGATTTATATATACATTTTGGTATTACAAAACAAAGGGAATTTTTAAATATTTTTTCTTTATAAGGGAATAAAACCCCCCATAACATTTGGGCGCAGCATCCAAATTTGTAAACGCGAATAGATTTGAAACCACGATTTCTTTACCCCTTGTACTAAAAATCGTGAATGTGCTAGCAAACAATTTTTTATTTTTTTTTTCGTTGGGATTGTAAAGGAAATTTGAAATTTACCATATGCGAATAATTTGTATTATTATTACAGTGTTTTACTTACCTTGCTTTGGTTCGTTTAGTTCAAATCTGGAAACTCATTTTTAACACAGTTGCAGTTGACCAGTCGAACTGAAACATTGCACACTTTTCAGATTTGGATGACAATACATGAATATGGGCCCAATTTTTCCTACAGCCCCCATATAGCGGTACCACCCGATTTCAAGTATTATGAGGATTTTATCGTCATTTTGAGGGCGAATTGGCTGTTACTTGGCATTTGAAGTCCCCAATGGTACAGAAACTTCTCCACCAAAAATTGTGAACATAGCTCCAGGTTTTGGTATAGCCTTTATATAACGGTACTATACGATTTCACGCATTTTAAAGTTTTTAACTAAATTTTCGGCCTAAATTTACTATAATTTTGTTCTCAGTGGTCAAAAAATTTATTTACTAAAAAGTTAAAAATAAAATATAATTTAAAAAAATTAAGTTTCAGTGTTTTATTTAGAAATGCACTTAATACTAGGAAATAACTTTAATTTAATTTCGCTTAACCTCAATAAATATGTTCTTTCTCATGATGGAATCTCTCAAATAAAACGCTTGCATTTAAATTATAAATGGTGGCAAAATTAAACGGCAAGCGTTTTATTTGAGAGATTCCATCATGAGAAAGAATATATTTATTGAGGCTAAGCGACAAATTATTTCCTAGTTTAAAGTGCAGTTTTAAATAAAACACTAAAACTTAATTTTATTAAATTATATTTTATTGTGGATACATTTTGTTAACCATTAGCGATCCCATATGGCAAATTACAGGTATTTTGATCGGAAAATATAACTAAAGCTAACAAAGTAGCTAACATCGTGATATGGGGGGCTGTACCAACATGTGGACAAACAACTATTATTTCAAAAATTATCATGGCGCAATAATGGTCGCCATTGTCGATGAAGTCCTAACCGGCATCATTTTGAAGAAATAGGGTCCGATCATTCCACCGACCCACAAACCGTTATTTTTTCTGGATGAAGTGGCAGCACTTGAATCTCTTTAAGTTGCTCTTCTTTCCAAATGTGGCAATTTTGCTTCTTTATATACCAACAATATTTATTATGGTGAACACTGAAAATTTTGATGTATTTAAGTACCGTTCGTACACCTTTTGTTCGAATTTCAAAAAAGACCTTATCGCACCTCTACACTTCACCAGCGGCCTACATTTTAAATTCCAGTCAATGTTTTATAAAAACGGTATGGGTATTTTAAAAATATTATCCACACTTTGTATCCCCATTTTCCAACCGAATTTTGGAATTTTTGATATGAAAATGTAGAAAATCTTTATTCAAAAGATGTTACCCTATATAACAGTTAATTTTTGAGACATTTTATTTTAGGGCTTTTTATTCTCAGGGTTTAAAAACCTTCTTATAAAACATTAGTCGCATAGATCTACCTTTTCAAATGAACTTACTATAACGTTCAGAATAGACAACAACAAAAAAAAAAATTTTGTTGAAAAGATACGTTTGACTTTTTGATTTCAGTGCAATATTTAGAAACCGAATTCGTGTTAACATGAAAACAATAGTACAATATTCAGTACAATTTTTAAAATCCAGGACCTTAGCTCAAATTTTTCAGTTTTAGTTCTACTTGTTCACCCAATGCCAATGGTATTACATGTAGAAACCTTTCATACATTTAAAGGCGGATTTTAATAAACATTCTGATCCAATCTCAACAGTGATTCTCATAACAAATTTCATTTATCGATTTACTCAATACCAGTGCTTCAATATTTAGTATTATTTAATAATTCTGGTACACTTATTGTACGACCACCTCTAACAATGAACCTGACAAATAAATAATAAATCGCAATTACACTTCTATTCCTTAGCCCAATACCAAATTTATTGCAATTTTAAACTTTTCACACACTAATTATATGTGTAATTCCAGCTTCATTGCTGCACCAAACGTCAAATTTGATACAATTTAGTGCATTTGGTATTTCTCAATAATTGGTACCATATTTAGTACTTATAATATGTATTAGTTCCAAAAATTACTTCCTTATATCCAAAACTATATTCCAACCGTGAATTAGTATTTTTCATATACATAACTTCGAATTTCCAAAACTTTCTCTCTATCTCCACTCTAAACGCCAACTGCTATACTAATACCGAATTTTACAATTTCTACCCCTTTAAACAATAACAATTTTAACCAAATTATGTGCCATTTAGTAATTTTCGTACACATATTGTACGTATATCCGCAACCACATCCATATCTCAACCCTACACACCAACAGCGGCTACAATACCAAATTTCCGAATTCCACCTCTATTCATAATACCATTAATAATTTTCGTGTACCTCAATCCTGCACTCCATAAGTAATCTTAATTATAAATTTCAGGATTCTAACCCTATCTCTTCACCCAAATCCAATAGTACCAAATTTAGTACCATTTAGTACTTTCCGTACCCATAAGTACGAATTTCCATAACTACCTCAATCCTACACTCCATAAGTAATCTTAATTCCAAACTTCAGGATTCCAGCTCTATATGTTCACCCAAATCCAAATTGTACCAAACTTAGTACCATTTAGTACTTTCCGTAACCATAAGTACGAATTTCCAAAACTATCCCCATATCTCAATCCTATACTCCATCAGTACTCTTAATTCCAAATTTCAGGTTTCCAGCTCTATCCTTTCACCCAAATCCAAATTGTACTAAATTTAGTACCATTTAGTAGAATTCGTACACATGAGTACGAATTTCACAAACCATTTTCTTTTATAAACACCACTTCCCAACCTTCATTTCCATACCATATTCCAAGTTTCTTGCTAAATCCGTTCAAAATATACAATTGGTACTAAATTTAGTACGTTTCGTACACATAGAGGTAGAATTTCCAAAAACCCTTTGGTACACCTTTCTAACTCTCCATCAGTTACCCTCGTTCCAAATTTCAGAATTCTAGCTCTTCCCGTTTGCCTAATACAAAGGGTACCATATTTAGTACCTTTTAGTACTTTTCGTACCCTTGTAGGTCGAACTTCCAAAAACCCAGCCTTATCTCAGCCCTACACACAGACAGCAACCCACAGTCAAAATTTCTGCTTTCTAGCTTCATCGGTTTCGTCTGGGCGATGATATACATGTCACTCACTCACTTATCACTAAGCTCTTTTATATATATGGTAAATTTCAAATTTCTTTTGCAATTCCATTGGAAGAAATGTTGAAAAATTTTTTGCGAGCACATCCGCAATTTTTGGAACATAGATTAAGAAAAAAGTCATGGTTTCAAATCTGTTCGCGTTCACAAAATTGGATGGTGCGCTCCAAAGTTATGGGGGTTTTTATTCCCTTATAAAGAACAAATATTTAAAAATTCAATTTTTGCTGTAATAAGAAAATGTATATATAAAGCGTTAACAGCGTTTAGTATCTATCCGTAGATGCCTAAATATTTATACCCTACACCACTATGTGGGGAGGGTATTATAAGTTGCTTTTGGCCAAAAAGTTTGTAACGCATCGAAATAATGGTCGTAGACCCATACTTATATATACCAAAATGAATGTTTCGACGAGCTGAGTCGATCTGGCTATGTGTGTCCGTCCGTCAGTCCGTCCGTCCGTCCGTCTGTCCATCTAAACCTTGTAATCACGGTACAGGTCGCAATTTTGATCGGATCGTCACGAAATTTTGGATGTTGATGGGGGTCCCGGAAGGGAAGAAGCCTATTGATTTTGGTGATGGTCGGATAATATTTAGGGGTCGGAAAGGTAAAAAAACTTAGGTGGATAAAAAGACAACGTTTTCTTCCAAAGCGAATATTTCAGCTTCTGTATGGGGTATACCAATAGCAAAACCTAACAATGAAAGAAGAAAATATCACCTTTCTAATGATGTAAAGTTGGTGCTCGTAGGTGATCAAACAACGAAGATTTCACAATACTAGCAAATAAAACCCCAATTTTAATTTTTGCGATGTTAATTATATTGACGAATATCACAGCTTTGGTTGGAAACTTTCCAAAAGCAAAGCCTGACTACGAAAGTAGAAGATTCCGTCTTTACAATGATGCAAACTAGGTCGACGTAGGTGACCAAATAACGGAGATATCGCAATAGTCGGTAATACATCCCATTTATCCATTTTTTTTGGAAATCACGCTACAGGTCCCAATTTTGATCGAATCGTCACGAAATTTTGAGGGTTAATGGGGGTCTCACAGAGGAAGAAGCCTATTGATTTTGGTGATGGTCGGATAATATTTAGGGGTCGGAATGAGCAAAAAACTTATTTGGAGAAAATTCAACATTTTATTTCAAAGCCAATATCTCTGTTTCTTTAAGAGGTATATCAAAAGCCAGGAAAGTAGAAAATATCGCCTTTACAACGGTGTAAAGTAGGTTGTCGTAGGTGGTCAAATAGCAGAGATATGGCAATAGTCGATAATGCATCCCATTTTCCGATTTTTTTGTAATCACGCTACAGGTAGCATGTTTGATCGGATCGTCACGAAATTTTGGGGGTTAATTGGGGTCCCAAAGAGAAAGAAGCCTATTGATTTTGATGATGGTCGGATAATGTTCAGGGGTCGGAATGGGCAAACACTTATTTGGGGAAAGGTCAACGTTTTATTTAAAAGCCAATATCTCTGTTTTTAAGAGGTATATCAAAAGCAAAACTTGGCAAGGAAAGTAAAAAATATTACCTTTACAACGATGTAAAGTAGGTTGTCGTAGGTGGTCAAATAGCAGAGATATGGCAATAGTCGATAATGCATCCCATTTTCCGATTTTTTTGTAATCACGCTAAAGGTCACAATTTTGATCGGATCGTCACGAAATTTTGGGGGTTAATGGGGGTCCCACAGAGGAAGAAGCCTACTGATTTTAATGATGGTCGGATAATATTCAGGGGTCGGAATGGGTAAAAACTTATTTGGAGAATGGTCAACGTTTTATTTCAAAGCCAATATATCTGTTTCTTTAAGAGGTGTATCAAAAGCAAAACCTGGCGAGGAAAGTAGAAAATATCACCTTTACAATGATGTAAAGTAGGTTGTCGTAGCTGCTCAAACAACAGAGATATCGCTATAGTCGATAATGCATCCCATTTTCCGAATTTTTTGTAATCACGCTACAGGTCGCAATTTTGATCGCATCGTCACGATTTTTTTTTTGGAGTTGATGCGGTTCCCACAGAGGAAGAAACCTATTTAGTGATGGTGATGGTCGGATAATATTCAGGAGTCGGAATAAGCGAAAAGCTTATGTGGAGAAAATTCAGCGTTTTTTTCTTATGCGAATATTTTCGCTTCTAGAAAGAGTATTCCAAAAGGGAAGCTCGCCAATGGATGAAGAAAATATGTCCTTTATATAGACGCAAAGTATGTTGGCGTAAGTGGGCAAACAACCGAGATATCGCAAAATATATTATAACATATAATAATCCAATTTTTCCATTTATTTATTTGATCGGATAGTCACGAATTTTTTAGGGTTGATGGGGGCCCCACAGAGGAAGATGCCTATTGATTTTGGTGATAGTCGGATAATATTTAGGGGTCGGAATGGGAAAAACTCATGTCGATTTCTCGATGGTTATTTCAACGGCAAAGCCTGTCAATGGAAGAAGAAAATATTCCCTGTACATTGGTGTAAAGTAGGTTGGCGAAGGTGGTCAAACACGGGATATACCACAATAGTCGGTAATGCATCCAATTCTTCCATTCTACAGGTCGACATTTTGATCGGATGGTCACGAAATTTAGTTGCTTATGGGGGTCCCAGAGAGAAAGAGGCATATTTTTTTGATTAAAAACCAAAATATGTTTGGTGGTAGTCGGATTATGTTCCCTAAAATAAATGTTTAGTGGTAGTGGTGTAGGGTATCACATGGTCGGCCCCGTCCCGACTATAGCTTTTGCTCACTTGTTACTAAATGTATTTCTATTTTCACGGAAAATCAAGAAGTACTGAAAAAATCTTGGATTAAATTTAATTTATTGTAATTTAGAGTCCAAATAAAACTCGAAAAAAATAAATTAAAAGTACGTACAGATACTAGACAACGCGTAGAAAAATATGGGACCAAAATTTAACGATAGGATTTATAACTGCCATATTACAGCAACAACAAATAACGAAAACTTATTATTTAAAAAATATATTTTTTTGTTTAATACGAAAAATAGAAAAAAATATTTTTGGGAGTTATTCTACTATTTCGCTAAATTTCGATGCAAGGACTGACGGACTTCGCTGAAACTTCTTCAGGGAAAATGCGATGACAAACCCGAAAGTGTATTTGCTTACTTTGATAAACAATAGGATTATGAAATAGAAAGTAATATTGAAATTACAACCAAAGAAAAAACATAAAAGTTAAAAAACGTATAATTCGCGAATTCGTTAAAATCAGTAAAGGCGCATGCGTGTGCATTTCTATCAATATGTAGCGATTTTTCCACTTTTCATTCAGCGGCCAAAGTGTGCCGTCAGCTGCATCTTACTGTTCAAAAAACCTCTATGTGGGTAAAAATTGCGCGATGTACATAAGATTATAAGGCGCATCAGATTTCAGTGACCGCCTATGAAAAATACGTCATTATAAGAAATTTTAAAAAAATTCGTCAAGAACCGCGGATGTGCTACCAAATTCTATTTTATACGAAATACGAATATTACTCCAGAATTTCTGTAATTTATGCCACACGGTTTTGGAAAATAATATAATCGCGTAAAAAGGATCCCATTTATGTAAAAATAACCAAAGAAAATCGCGGTTCGATGCGCGGAATCATCAAAATATAATTTTGCAGATTTTCCTACTGTCAAGCTACCTATAACCGCCGTTTTAGTGGATGGATTTGAAAGCGAAAAGATTCATTAGAACCGGCGCGTAAATAAACTAAAATCACGCGGGGTTCAAGGGTACCTGAGTCACAGTTGTAAATTTTGAAGCAAAAAAATAGGTTTTTGAAGAAAATTTACGCACCAAAATTTCGACTTTGGACTCCTATTACATCAAACGACGTGGAATCACGAGTTCTACAATCCAATAAATAGTTTGGGTAATTATCTGGTTGCGCCCTCCAATTATAAGAAACATTCAAAAAACCCAGATTTCAAAACTTCAAAATGTCAGCATCGATTTTAGGGGGATGTAGTGTATATATCGAAAAGTCATACATTAGAACCATGTTGCTTAAGGGGTATTCTTCAATTCTTTCTTTGAGCTCAGGTCTGAATTTTCCGTGGTTTGACCAGAAATCAAGAAAGAACACAAAAAAAAAACTTGTAAACTTCAACACATTTTTACCAATTTTTTAATATTACCACCAGCACAGCTTCCACATAAATTATTTGTTATGGTTCATTTTATGCGACCCCGGCTAAAACACTTCAATTAATATAAATATATTCATATTGTATAAAATGTATTGACAGTTCGCGACTTATTAAATGGTGAACCTCATCTTCAACGATTGTAAAACATTTTTGAATATTACCATATAGATAAAGCCAGAAATGTGCCTCATCACTGAACAAAATTAGGCTCGAAACACACTCCCAACATAACGCGAATTTTCGATTTGTAAACGTTGTAGATGCGTAGAGATGGACAGTGGGACAGTGGTAAATACCCGAGTATTTACCCAAGTGTTGGGTAAAAACTCATTAACTGCCGAACCACTTGACGTAGGCTGACAAAATTTGGCTCAAATCTTACTTATGTCAAGAGAATAGCTAGCATTGAAAATGGGGTCTCTGGGTCCATGTTTTGATATAGCCCCCATATAACCGTACCTCCTGATTTAAGGTATTTTTTGCCTATTTGCCTCATTGTACAATCATAGTGGCTGAAATTTGGCATAGTGAGTTCTCAATATGTAGAAAATACCCTTGCAAAAACTTGTCAACATAGGTCCACGTTTTCTAATAGCCCCCATATAAGGGTACCCCGATTTCGAGTATTTACCCAAATTTTGGGTAAAAACTCTTTAACTGCCGAATCACTTGACGTAGCCTGATGAAATTTGGCTCAAATCTTACTTATGTATATCAAGAGAATATCTAGTAATGAAAATGGGGTCTCTAGGTCCACGTTTTAATATAGCCCCCGTATAGCCATACCTCCCGATTTAAGGTATTTTTCATCTATTAGCCACATTTTACAATAATATTGGCTGTAATTTGGCACAGTGAGTCCTCAATGAGTATAAAATATCCTTGCAAACATTTGTCAACGTAGGTCCACGCTTTCTTATAGCCCCTATATATGGGTACCCCGATTTCAAGTATTTACCCAAATATTGGGTAAAAACTCTTTATCTGCCGAACCATTGGCGTAGGCTCACAAAATTTGGCTAAAAACTTTCTTATATCAATAGTATTAAAGGTATTGAAAATGGAGTCCCTGGGTCCATGTTTTGGTATAACCCCCATATAGCCGTACCTCCCGATTTAAGGTATTTTTCATCTATTAGCCAAATTTTACAACCAACTTGGCTGTAATTTGGCACAGTGAGTCCTCAAGTAGTATAATATATCCTTGCACATATTTGTCAACGTAGGTCCACGCTTTCTTGTAGCCGCCATATACGGGTATTGAAAATGGAGTCCCTGGGTCCACTTTTTGATATAGCCGTAACTCCCGATTTCAGAAACCCATATTGGGGCTACAAGAAAACGTGGACCTACGTCGACAATTTTTTGCAAGGATATTTTATACATATTGGGAACTCACTGTACCAAATTACAGTCAGTATGATTGTAAAATGTAGCTAATAGTTAAAAATACCTTAAATCGGGAGGTACGACTATATGGGGGCTATATCAAAACATGGACCCAGAGACCCCATGTTCAGTACCAGAAGTTCTTTTGACATAAGAAAGATTTATGTCAAGTGATGTCAGCCTACGTCAAGTGGTTCGGCAGTTAAAGAGTTTTCACCCAAAATTTCGGTAAATACTCGAAATCTGGGTACCCTTATATGGGGGCTATTAGAAAACGTGGACCTATGTTGACAAGTTTTTGCAAGGGTATTTTCTACATATTGAGAACTCACCATGCCAAATTTCAGCCAATATGATTGTACGATGAGGCTAATAGGTAAAAAATACCTTAAATCGGGGGTTACGGATATATGGGGGCTGTATCAAAACATGGACCCAGAGACCCCATGTTCAGTACCAGAAGTTCTTTTGACATAAGAAAGATTTATGCAAAGTTTTGTCAGCCTACGTCAAGTGGTTCGGCAGTTAAAGAGTTTTTACCCAAAATTTGGGTAAATACTCGAAATCGGGGTACCCTTATATGGGGGCTATTAGAAAATGTGGATCTATATTGACAAATTTTTGCAAGGATATTTTCTACTCCTTGAGGACTCACTGTGCCAAATTACAGCCAATTTGGTTGTAAAATGTGGCTAATAGATGAAAAATACCTTAAATCGGGAGGTACGGCTATATTGGGGGCTATATCAAAACATGGACCCAGAGACCCCATGTTCAGTACCAGAAGTTCTGTTGACATAAGAAAGATGTAAGCCAAATTTTGTCAGCCTACGTCAAGTGGTTCGGCAGTTAATGAGTTTTTACCCAACACTTGGGTAAATACTTGGGTATTTACCCAAGTATTTACCCACTAGTTTAAAGTATTGTAAAACTATCCATTTTGAAACGAATTTACAACCCAAACCCAGTAATAGGGTGTAAAATGTTGTATTTGCCATTCAATATAGTAAATACCCAAATAAATACCCACAAATGGGTATTTACCCACCGTGTGGGTATTTACCGGGTAAATACCCGGTAAATACCATCTCTATAGATGCGTAAGCTTTTCCATGATAAAATGATAAAAAAGTACTAAACAAAAATAACATAAACACATATAAATTTTTGCAGATAAATTAATTGCAGTTATTTTATGAATTCGTTTAAAGAATTTTGTGTATCATGAAAATCATATTTTAATACAGCATTTTCCATTTTTCAAACGAGACATGAAAATGTCTTCCCAAAGTTTTGGTGAAAATGTTATGCTTTGGATCCGAAAATGAATATCATCTTTTGGAGGGCACGCCCATATAAAATTCATGAGTAAAAGTGCCACAGATGACATGCCAGATGACTTTCACTCATGAATAAATAGCATGGTTGGTGACACCGTGGTGCAATGGTATGCACACCCGCCTTGTACTCAGAAGGTCTGCGGTTTGATTCCCAGGACATCAAATTTTCAACGGTGTCGAAATACATCTTAGTAATATTGGCGCCATTGACTGAGTATTTCAGTCATGTAAAACTTCTCTTCAAGTGGTGTCGTAAGATACGTCGTTCGGACTCGGCGATAAACATTAGGTCACTGAGGCAATATGAATCGGGGTGCACTCATTGAGATGAGATAAGTCTCCCTTGTCCCTTCTGGGATGTTTGTTGAACAATTATTATTATACTAGCAGACCCCGGTCCGCGTTGCTGGCCCGTCGTCATGAGTTTTAATGACAACTTTTTATGGACTTTATGCTTGACAATTCAAAAATAGGTATTTCCTATTTCACTTCTACGGTCCATTGTCAAACCGAGAATTTTAAATTTATCAACAAATTTTGTGTGTAACCTTTCTTTTGTCTTACGGACTTTGTCGGATTTTTTCGCCCATTGGTGCTGTTTAGGATT